>NW_007731089.1:0-26513 GCF_000696425.1 Galeopterus variegatus | reverse complement strand
CGGGAGCCTCGAGCCTGGCTTTAGAGTCTTCCCGGTAGGCGGCGCGGGAGGGAGAAGAGGTTTGAGGGGCTGGGCCGATTCCCTCCTCGCCCCAATGTGAACGGTCATCCGGACCCCCGTCAGGCGAAGGCTGCCCAGAGAGGTGGAGCCGGTGGCCGGGCCGGGAACATGAGGCAGTGTCTCTTCTTCCTGACCAGCTTGGTTCCTTTCGCGCTGGCGCCGCGACCTCCGGACTACGCGGGCTTCGGTTCCCACCAGCAACTCGGTAAAGGCCCGGGGGAGTTGGCGGAGGCCGGTACCCGACACCTGGAGCGCGCTGCTTTGCGGGAAGAGCAGGGGTGTCGGATCTCTCAGGTGTTTGGGGGCGGAGTGTTGAACAGGCGACGGTAGCGCGTCCCTAGTTTTCAGTGGAGGAAGGGGGTGTGGCTCTCTGAGTTGAGGGCAAGAGTAGAGGAGACGGACTTGTTCCTCTGAGTGGGGAGAGGGTACTGCAGGGGCCTCCCGCTGGTGACCGAGGGCCTGGGTTGGGTGAACAGGCGACGGTAGCGCGTCCCTAGTTTTCAGTGGAGGAAGGGGGTGTGGCTCTCTGAGTTGAGGGCAAGAGTAGAGGAGACGGACTTGTTCCTCTGAGTGGGGAGAGGGTACTGCAGGGGCCTCCCGCTGGTGACCGAGGGCCTGGGTTGGGTCTGCTCCCTGGGTGGGTTGGGTCTGCTCCCTGGGTTGGTTGCTTGGGTCTGCTCCCTGGGTTTGTGTTTCTAGAATGTATTTGGGAAGAAGGTAAGGCGGGGCGTGGGGGGCGGCTGATTCGTGTTTGGAGAGGGAGATGTGGTCAAGGTCCCTGCCCTCCTAAGGAGCAAATCTAGTATGTGTGTAGAGGAGAGGAAGGGCCCAGAGCTCCAGAGTTCTTCCTGGCGCTCTTAAGGAGCGAACCAGAATTTCTACCGTAGGAAGTACTTACGCAGTCATCTGGTTGGAAGGTGGCGACTGGAGTTGGAATGTTGGAATTTCGTTTTGTGAACATCTTAAGCATAAGCACGTTCTTAGTTATTTAAATCGTAGCTTATTGGAGATGCTTGGGGGGTTGGAGGTGGGAGGCCTGCCGAGCCAACTCGTGATGCTGCCACTGTGAATGCTTTCCTTGCGATTTTCAGCAAATTATTAGAGATGACCAATTTGATCAGTTGAGAGCCTAGAAAGTAGAGCGTTCCTATTTAATTAGATTTTTCTAGGGAGATTGGATTTCAAGGATGGACTTCACTTTAAGAGAAGTGAAGTTCGGTGGAAGTTAGTTTGTGTAAACTTAATACTGTATTTTGGGTCCTTTACTTTTTAAAAGTTGATATATAAGACACTTTGATTAATTCGTAATAAAGTGTGAAACAGTATATTTTCCCAGTGTGGGAAGTTGTAGGCTTGTCGTTTTTGCATGGTTGTGTTGGTCCCCAAATCTCACCATGATTCCATATATAGTATTGTACAGATTGAGATGCCATGTGGGTTTTCTTCATGGCTAATTTTTGCATTAGTTTGTTACCTGGCTTTTTTTTTTTATTATTTAATGGAGAGAAATTGTAATTGATACAAATATTAAAGGTTTTGAGTGTTCTCACCTGAATAGCTGCCTTGCAGTTGTCTTGAAGTGGATAACAAGTGACTAGTTGAATGAAAGGCAGGAGAGCCAGTTACGAAGTGCTGAGATGTGGTAAGTCAATACAAATTGAAGGAAAATTTTGAAGTAGGGGTGGTCAGGATGAAGGGTTAGGATAGAGATCTGCTTCATATTAAGGATAAATGTTAATAAAAAGAATAAACATGTATTTCAAAATACTAAAATTATATTTTTGCTACCCTAACACAACTTTCACTTATATCCTGCTGTTGTTGACAGGTGGAAAATAAGCATGAATCCTAGGGAAGCATATAGTATACAGAAAAACATTATTTTCTAGATTGATTTACAACAATATTTGCAGATCATAAGGTTTTTGTTTTGTTTTGTTTTTTAAAGATCCTAACTCCTGACTTGGTGTCGCTAGCACCATGCTCTCCCAAGTGAGCCAACTGGCCATCCCCATATAGGGATCTGAACCCGTGGCCCTGGTGCCATCAGCACCACACTCTTCCAAGTGAGCCACGGGCCGGCCTGTGTTTTGTTTTTTATTTGCAAAGTGAATACCATTTGTGCCAGAAAAATGCATAGAGTTAACTTGTTTATTCACCTGATATTTGAATAACATATACTGTCTGCCACGTATTATGCATGGCATTGGAAATGCAAACATCAGGCAATATTCATCTTCAAGACATAAAATAACAGGGAGAACTCCAGAACACATTATGGCAGATGTTATCATCACAAAGGTGCACTGAACCTAGTCTGGGAAAGTTAGTGAAGGCTTCCTGGAAAGAGCCCAGGTTAGGTAGGTGAAGAGGGAAAGTAAAGACGCTCCTGATCATGGCACTTAGAGACTGAAATGAACCTTGGAGATCATGTCTAGTACTTTTAATAAAGAGGCAGGAAAAATGAGTCTCAGAAAGGTACAGTGAGTTGTCAATGTTTATACAGCTAATGATGAATATATGCCTTGTGGGTATTTTTTCTTTTGAAAAATGACTTTTTTTGTGTTTGATAGGGCAGGATGTAATTTGTTGCTTAACTTAACCCTACCATTATTTAGATTGAGTTGGTAAAGACCAACAGATAGTTTCATAGTTAAAGAGCATGGTTTATTGTTTATTAGCCTACTTGTCCTGTAAGTGTTACCATAACTGCAGTATTAAATATTGATTAGGGCATGGTGCTGAGAACACCAGGGTCAAGAGGTTGGATCCCTACACCAGCCACTGCAAAAAAAAAAAAAAAAAAAAAAAAAAAAAAATTGATTAGGCATAGATAACCTTTTTATGAAGGGCAAAAAATATATAATAAATAGAAGCCTGACTTTTGGAGTACTCCATAGGACACTGAAAATGATTTCAATTGAACTGTTATGAAATTGCATAATTTAGGAAAGTTATGAGTCAAGTGAGCTTAGTCATGATGATATCTTGTTGAAGTTGCAGCTGGGTGTATACGTCTCACTTTGATTTCAAAATTGTTTTCCCTTTGTGTTACTTTCAATAGAAGAGGATGTAGTGGGTGGAAGGAAAAAATATAGGTCATAGATGAGGGTTGAAAGTTTGTATCTGAAACATATTTTAAAATTTACCTTGAGGTTACTTACTGGCACGGGGATTCTCCATATTGCAGTGCTTGTTTCATTATTGACAACCCCATGTTACTCAGTATTTTGACATCTGGCTTCCTCTTTTAATATGTTAATTTTCCTTATAGGCTGCATTCTTTTTAAACCTAAACACTTAACCACCCTAACTGCAACAAGGGAGATTTAATGTAACTCTGCTTTGTAGTAGTCAAAGAGATAAACTATTTCTGGAATAGAATAAAGAGGAGAGTTAGGCAGAGAGCCATGATGGGGAAATTGGAGAAATCATTTTGCTTTCACTGGATTTTCTAGAACATTAAGTGCAGGTGTCCTCCAAGGCCAAGTGTAGTTGATTTTTGGATCCTTCACCACTTTGTATTTGTGAGAGATGGCAAGTGTGTGCAGCTGGAAGTATAATTTGAAGAAAGCCTGAAAAAGATTGGTAGGGAAGGAAGGAAAGGCATTGGCTTCACTGAGGTAGGGAAGTGAAATGAAGGGCTTTTCATGTATTTCTTAACTTAGTCCTAAAATCAGCTAAGGAAATGGGCATCTCCCTCCCTTTCCCCACTTCCTTTTTCTTCTGCCCTTTTAACATGGGTGGTAGATTTTGACAAGACTCCTCCACTACCCTGGTTTCACTTACCATTTGACTGTGTTCTGCTAACTACTAAATATGTATCTCTGACTTGGACTTGTTTTCCGAAGCTCCGGACTCTCATATCCAGCTGCCCATTTGATGTTTCCACCTCAATGGAAATAAAACATGGCACTTCCAATATAACATGTCCAAAATTACTTACCTGTTCTTCTGATTATAGGACAAAGTTTAATCTAGGACTAGGCAGTAGTGCTGGGAATTGTGGAAGTAGTCTTATTGCCTAACCTGAACTTGCATCTGTCTTGGCTACAGAGCCTTATGGGCCAATCCAGATTTCTGCAGAATTCTGCTGACTTTTGTTTGGGCTCAGCTTTTCTGGATGACTGGCCTCACTGGATAGTCTTGGCCCAGGTTAAGTCCCAGTGCTGCTGTGGAACTCTGGATAGGGAATTAGTTGAGGCAGCTAACCATGTTTTTGGTCTGTGATTGGTTGAATCGGCCGATGCAGAGGGCTCACTATACTTGAGTATCCATGGATTCTGGTATCCAGCAGGGTCTTGGAACAAATCCTCCTAAGATACTGAAGGATGACTTCATTCCATCCTTTTACTGATATAAACTTACAAATAAACTTATAAAATTAAGTTTTTAGTTCCCTGGCTCTGGGGTCCCTAGCTTAAGTGATCTCTGCTCTCTTTTTCTCATCCCTTATTCCCAAGGAGGAATTCACTCCCAAGTGCCTAGGGCTTATTGCGTGGCCTGGCCAGGTTGCTTCCCTGTCCTACTGTGTGTTTTGGGGAGTGCTGAAGAGCAGTTCTCAAGTTCTGCACAAGCACAGTAAATACTTCACAACAGTTCTGGCTTTATCTTTTCCACTTCTGACTCTGATCAGAAGCAAGAGCAGGAGGACCTTATGACACCAAGGTCACAGGTTCGGATCCCCACGTGGCCAGTCCCCCACCTCCAAAAAAGAGCATGACACTGATAATGATGTCATTTTAGGGGAACTTTTTGTACTTCATGCAGGGGAAGAGTAGAGAGTAATGGTGCTACAGAGGTTGTGAATTATACTTGTAGGTTGTATTATAGGAAAATGGCAACCTGCTGCAAAGTTAATGTAAAAAGTCCACAAATGTTTCCAGACTCTTCTCATACAACTTTATTTACATTGCCCTCAAATATACATTGGGACAATAATATATATGTGTATACATATATATGTTTATATATGCACAAATTATACACTTAATATTTTGAAATTTAAAAATTAGGTTTAGCTTAAAAATGTTGACTCTGGGCTTGAAAGAAATATGGGTATACTGTAGGTCACTGTACCAAAGTCAATGGCCATAAAAGCCTATCCCAGAGACAAAACATATTATGGTATAAAAGAAGGGTGGAGTGGAAGTTTTATTAAATCTTCTATTGTCAACTCCACCACTACATCCAGAAGGCCAGAAACGAGCACTTCTTTTGAGTGTCATGGCACTCAAAAGATTCGGATTTTCATATTTGGGATACTCAACCTATATCAGCTTCTTTTTGCCACTGATGTCAAAGTTGAGAATCATACAATAACAGGTTTGCTTGCCTTTTTTTGGCAGCTGGCTGGTGAGTGGCTCTGAACCCTTGATTTTGGGGTTACCAACACCGAGCTCTAACCCACTGAGCTAACTGGCCAGCCTAGGTTTGCTTTCTCTTCATGCAGAATCATTGTATGGCTTACCAGTAACACAACTGCATACATATGATGACTTAATGCAAAACAAGTCCTATGTAAATGAGCAATGTAACTGCAAACTGTATATAAGGAACAAGATAGAATATTGAAACTCCAGATCTTTCAGCATCCACTTGTCCCTTCTGTCAACCCCTCCCCCACATCTCTCCTACTTGTATTTTTTATCTCAATGAATGATACCACTATCTACCCAGGTACCCAAACCGGAACCTTCGGAGTCTTTTAGTGATCTCCACCTGGTTTGCTGAGCAGCTTACCAGCCGATTTCCCAGTTTCTGTCACCTCTCCCAGGGTGACGGAGATGCAAAGGATTACTCAAAGCCCATTTCTCCAGAGCAGTGAGAGGCCCGAAGCAGTTACCCCCAGGAATAATTCTTTCAGGAACAGAAAAATCCCGGGAATAGCTCCAATCAGGTTTTCTCTCCTTTTTATTCTCTAAGCAAGAAAGTTACAGAAAAGGAACATAGGTGGTTATAGAAAGAACAATGAGATAATCGTCGTACTTTCCCATCATAAGGTTTAGCTGCACCAAGGACATCTGCCCTTATAGCAAGCATTTTTGCTGTGTTAGAATTTTTTTTATCTACAACAGAGACTTTAGTCCTGGGACAGTTTTCTGTCTTTCCCAAGCTTAACACTTCAATGTGCAATACCAAAAGGTTAGGCTTTGTGAAATACATGTGCTTATAAGTGTTAGTATGCTCCACAAGATTCCAGTCTTGTTCTCCTCCAGCCCATTCTCCATGCTGCAGTCATAATGAAATTTCTAACTTACAGCTGTTACCCTTTTCCAAAGTCCAAAATACTTAGTTTTGTTCCATGGCCCTTCATGACCTGGCCTCTGCCTGCCTCTCCTGCCTCACAACTCATCATATTCTCTCTGTGCTGCTCTGCAGTGCAGCCTCCCTGAGTTGCTTTCACTTCTTATATTCTGTGTTTCTAATTATGTCTTCTACTTAAAACCTGTTCGTTCTTTCCCTTCTCTTGGCTGCAGCCTCATCCTGTTGCTCTTAACTTCATTACTGCTTCCCTGGGAAAGAATCCTTGGCTCACCAGGCAAGGGTCATGCCCCTTCTCTGTCCTTCTATAACTTCCTGCAACTACTTCTCTCAGCATATGACACACTTTTTTTTTGTCTTTTTTTTTTTTTGACTGACCGGTAACGGGATCGCAACCCTTGGTGTTGTGCCCGCACCGCACTCAGCCAGTGAGCGGGAACCGGTCTCCACATGGGATCCGAACCCTCGGCGGGAGCGCCGCCACGCCCACCGGGCCGGCCCTAACACACTTTATAATAATTTTTTGTGTGATGGTCTTTCCTCCAATGTCATAATTACTGGAAATGTATTTCTTTTTCTCACTCTTGTATCCCTAGGGCCTGAAAAATGAGGTTCTCAATAAATATTTGTTAAATAAATGAGTAAATGGAGCTTGGTGAAATAGAGGGGAAAAAAGTGTAGAATGTGTGTGTAAAAAAGGAGAGGTGGAGGTGGGATAGAAAAGATACAAAGGCAGTGAGGAAGGAGGATAGGGTCTCTAGGGACAGACAGGAGACCAAGTGAGGGGAGTGAGACTGTAGAATTTAGCCGAGCGGGGGAGGGGTGAGTAGGGGATACCTAAATAACACTCCGTCTGGGCTTTTGAATTAAGTTGTTTCTATTTTCTAATTTGTGTTTGTAGTAGTTGAAATGAGAAAAGCTTAGCTTTGTTTAGGGTGATTGCTGGAAGAACTTGTAGAAAATAAGGAAAAGTGCTCTCATTCTAGAGAATGATGGGCAGTCATTGTGGAATTTTTAAGATACAGAATATGACCAGGTACTGAGTTAAAGTTTTTGCAACATTGTCTAGTCTTAACTATAATAAACTCCAGTGTAAGAAGGCCAGGTGGTTTGTACTTAAAGTTTATTTAAGTATTTGTATATTGATAAGAGATAAACTCTTGGGAAGTGGTGAGAAATAATATTCTGTTGAAAAGGCTATTGAACATTGAGATTACCAATGGTTAGAATTTGGGAAGTGAAGTGCCATGAAATATTGAGTATCTTGAGAGGTTACTTGCTAGTGAAAAGACAATAGCAAGAGCAGTAAGTAGCTCCAGTTTGGCTCGTAAGGAAGAGCTGTTTGTAATGGCTCCAGGACATCCTATTTGAGATATCCAGTTATTAAAAGAGAATAAATTACAGTGGAAACATATTAGTTAAGTATTTTAAAATGCTTTAGCAAGCTACATTTTAAAAAGTGCCTATGGTAGAAAATACACCCAAAATAACCAGTGAGGTTGCTGTCTTGCCCTTATTTTTTTTCCTTGGCCTATTTTTATATGTGAAGATCATGCAATATGAATAGTTTGTAATCTACCTTTGTTTATTTAACATTATAGCATAAGTATTTTCTTGTGTTGTCAAAAACCTGTTGTAAGAAGCATTTTAAATAGTTATAGATTTTCTCATCATTTGGAAATGCTATAATTTATCTATTTCTCAGTTAATAATTTACCTTGTTTCTGGTTTTTGTTCTTAAAAATAATGCAAGCCTGAATAATGAACATCTTTGTGCTTAAAGGTTTTTTTCTTTGAGCTGTTTCTTTAGCTTAATTCAGTGGTTTTCAAACTTGAATGTGCATCAGAATCACCTGGAAGGCTTGTTACACACAGATTGCTGGACCCATCATGAGGATTTCTAATTGAGAGAAATCTGATTGATTTCTGAGGGAAGGCTTGAAAATCTGCATTTCTAACTAGTTCCCAGGTGCTGCTGGTGTTGCTGGTGTGAGGACTACACTTTGAGAACTATTGGCCTGTATTATTACAATGAAACTACAAAACTGGGGTTCAGTTTCTAAGTCAGTAGGAGTGATTATGGTCTTGAATGAAACTGAATTCATGTACCAACCTGCATCAGGGAAGTTGAAGATCTAAAGGATTGTATTGGTTATCTCACCATTGAGAATTTGTGCATTTTGTGAACATATGAGTGCTGATATGTGCAGGGCTCAATGCTGAGTATTATGAGGTAAGGATACTGTGATGAATGAAACATAACTCCCTTTTGGTCATTTCATAATCTATTTATGATTTAAGACAAATCTGTCATAACCAAAAAGTGCCGGAGGAAAGATATAAACAAAGGCTTTGTGAGGTCATGTTTGGTTGACAAATCAAAAAATAGGAGACCAAGAAGTAGAAGGTCCCAGAAGAGCTAGCCTTTTTTTTTTTTTTTTTTAAAAAAAAGGAGTTTCAGAAGTATGACATCTAGAAAGCTTGGGTATTTCAGCCAGGCAGCCCCAAATGCAAAACCCAGATCTGTGCTACATTAGCTTTGTGATATTAGACAAATTACTTACTCACTGTGAGTCTATGTCTTCATCTGTAAAATGAAGATAATGCCCCAGGGATGTTTGTGGGGATAATGTAGTAAAACATCCACTGTGGTGCCTTGTAGGGAACATTCAAAAATTGTTGAATAAACGGTAAGCTTCTTGAACATTTTCCATTGGTGCCACTAGCATTACAATTGGCAGGACCAAATCACCAAGAATTATCTCCATTGGCATAAAAGAGTCTGATACCTTCTGAAACAGTTTTCCTCTGGATTAAATTTAAAAGGACATTTTGTTAACAGAAAATGGGTGGTATCTAGCAAGTAAGAAATTTCCTACCACTTTATTTAGTTTTATCTTGTGTTAGAACCTTGAATGAACTGCCTTTAAATTTACTTTCATTAGATAGCAGTATGCTTACTCCCTTGCTTTTTTCCAGTTTAAATATTACATAACAATGAAGTACTTTTCCTTCTTTGATCACTCTTTGTAAACTAGCCTTTCCTATTCCCTGTCTCTTTTATCTTGCTTTAATGTCCACAGCACTGGCATATATTTTCTTGTGCATTGTCTCTCTCTCCCAAACTAAAATGAAGCAAGGACTTTGTTTTGTTAATGCTATATTTCAACATTTATACCAATGCCTGGTTGATAGCAGTGAATGAATGAATTGGTAAATGAACTAGTTGAAGGCAAGGAGAGAAGTATTGGGTTGATTCTGTTAAAACTGGTTTTGTGAGCATATTTAACATCAGTAGCAATAAACTTGTAATTTAAATTCCTTCTACATTTAGGGAATTCTAAGTCCATTGGAATAATTTTTGAATACCATTGCTTCTGCGGTGATATTTGTTGAGAAAAAAGGAAAGCTTCATCTCAAATATTTTTAGATGGTTTCTAAAGAGACACAAGTTGCCCAACTTGTCTTCTAAAACTCCTCCTCATTTTGCAGGAGGCAGCAGTTTCGGTTGTTGAAAAGTGATTTATAGATGTAGCATATAGTTTATTGTATTTACTCTTGTTCTGTACCAAATCTTATTTGTGCTTTTTCTATCTTTGTTTTTTGGGGAGTGCATCTTTTCTTTTCCTGGGTGCTGACTCAGTTTGGTAAAATAATTCATGTTGATTTTCTTCTAGGGATTAGATGGTTTTATTGGTTCTATTTCCTGGTGTCAGTGGATTGATACATTGAGTGTCGGAAGGCAGCAATGATGGGATACTACTACATTTTTGCTTTTTAATTTGGCATATGCGATTTTTCTGTAAAAGATTTACTTTCCCAGTTTTGGTTTGCTCAGGCCATTAATACTTTTGTTGCTGTTTCTTTTTACACATCAACTGATGAGAAATTGATGTAGCCCAGTTTGGCGATAAGGTCAAGTTGGCTACCTTCGCTTTAGGAATTTTAAACATACAAGCCAGAAATGTCTTTAATCTAGAAGTTATTTCATTGCATAAATGATACTCTTTGATATATCAAAATTATTAGTATTTAATATGCAGTGCATGTTTAGATTTTCCTAATTGTCTCAGATACCTTTCCACAGTTGATTTGTTTGACCTAGGATCCAAAGAGGTTCAAATGTTGCGATTGCTCGCTGTATTCTTAAGTCTATTATGTCTCCACACCTCCTTTCTTTCTCATGATATTTGTTTCCTGAAGAAACTGGGTCATTTGCTCTGTAGGAATTCTAACATTCTAGGTGTGGCTGATTGTGGGCTGATTGCTTCCTCCAGTTATTTAACTTGACAACATCTAATTCTCTTTATGTCCTAAAAACTGGAAGTTAGGTATTTATTAGATTCAAGTTCAATTTTTTGGGGAGAATACTTCCTTAGTCGTGCTGGGCACTTCATAGTGCATAACATCAGGAAGAGTTTATTGTCTGGCACTCTTATTTTAGTGATATTACAATTGATTAGTAGGTTTAGGTGCTAATAACCTTTTTGCCTTTATTTCAGAGAAACTTGATTCTTTGCTCTCAGACTATGATATCCTCACTTTATCCAATATCCAGCAGCACTCGTTAAGAAAAAGGGATCTACAGGCCGCGACACACTTAGAAACCCTGCTAACTTTTTCAGCTTTGAAAAGGTAATTTGAACTACTCATAGGATAATGTTGGGGCTGAGTGGGGCTTGGTTTGGTGAAAGGAGAAAAAAAAGGGTATCTACTGAAATCTTAGGAAATTAAATTTTAAAGATTTGTAATTGATATAATTATAATCTGTTATATGAATCTCATATAGTGTAATTAATGCTTATTCTAAAATTCATACTGATGAATATTTTAAAAAAGTGAGCTGGCTCAGTTGCTTAGAGTTTGGTGCTGATAACACATAGGTCCAGGGTTTGATCCCTATACCAGCCAACCACCAACAACAAAAAACAATAAAAAATTAAAAAAAGTAAGTAGGTGTTCCACAGGTAGTAATGATGGTAATAATATATTTATGAAATTCTAACAGAATTTTAATTAATTGAATGCTTATAGTACCTTACATTTTTGCTGTTACCATCAACTGTATACTAAATATTATCTTCATTTTACATATGAGGTTTAGAGATAAAGGTTTTTTATTTAGGATCCCACAGCCTGGTGGTGTGTTGGGTCTAGAATTTAGTGTTCTTTCTACATTGAATTCCTCTTACTTTATAGCATAAACTGATTGTTGTGGTCTGTTTAGGCAGCAATTTTAATGTTGCGCATGTTGTTTTGCAGATTTAAATCTGTTCAATAATTTCAGGCCACTTTCTAAAGTCTTTTTAGGAAGCTTTATCCAATGTCAAAAAACAAACACTAAGAGAATATAAGTGGGCTGAATTATTTTTTACTCATAGGATAGGCCTTTTCCACCACATTTTACAAAAATACAAATAATATGTGCACCTGGTTTAAAAAACAAACTACAGAGAGTATATAAAAAGTTTTCATTTCTTCATAACTCAGTTGACTTCCCATACCCAGAGAGGTTTTCCTGTGTAAACTTCCAAAAGATTTTAATGAATATTTTTTGCATATAGTTCTGTAGGTGATATTGATAACATAGATTTACCTCATTTTAAACAGCTGCATAAATAATCCTGTTGTACAAAATTGTAGCACCTTATTGACTAGTACCTTACAGATGGATATTGTTAACCAAAGTGACTTCTTTCTTATAACAAATGATGCTCCAGTGAGTACCTTTGTAGATATACCTTGTTTAGGTGTTTTTATAGGATACATTCCTAGAAGGAGAATTAGTGTGTTGAGGATATTTATAATATAAATATTTATTGATTTTGTCATGTTTTCTGCCCAAAAGAGTAGACCAATTTATTCTTCCAGCAGTAATATATAAGTTTACCTGCTTCCTGTTACCCTTGCCAGGACTAGGTTTTATCAGCCTTTAACTTTTGCCCCTCTGAGAGGGGATGGTATCTCATAGTTGTTTTAATTTTCATTTTGTGTGAACTTAAGCATCTTTTTTATATATTTATAAGTCATTTGTTTTATATTTCTATGAACTGCCTTTTCATATACTTTGACCATTTTTCTATTGAGTTTGTCTTTTTGGCCAGGGAATTGCAGTAGTGCCTAGTATATTAAGGAAATCGGTCTATTATCTCACAAGTTATTGATATTTTATGCAAATATATATATATTTTACTATATTTTAATTTTTCCTAGCTATTGGCATCATCCTTAGGTTATTTTTGAATGACTTTTTTTGGTTTGGTTTTATGTCAGAATATTACAATATTGGTTATTTAGCTTCCAACCTACAGCAAATTAGAGCAGAGTGGTAATAATAATGATAGCTACAGTTTGTCAGGTGCTTATTTTGTGTGGTTTACTAGGCACTTTGAATAAGTTATCTCTAATAATTATCCCTCATTCTCTGCGTAGAAGTTATTACTTCTTTTTTGAAGGTTAGAAAAAAAAAATTGAGGCTCAGAGAGGCTAGGTGGTTTGCCCAAAATCGCTCATCTGTAAATGGCATATAGGGTTTGAACACAGGTCTGATTCCAGAATTTGTGTTATTTCTGTTACACTGGTGGGGAGTTTGGTGATGTATCTTGGATACAGTAGTGAGAAATGAGAAGGAGAAAGGGAAGAGGGAGGAAACTATCAAATGATAAGAATTCAAAATTTAGCTTTCTGGATTTCTTTTAAAGTTAGATTTGAGGTGTCCTGTAGAATGCTTGCCATAGGGGCAAATACTTCCGTAGCCTTACATATTTCTCTTTCATGTTTCATAGGTGACATTGATTATTTAAGGAAATATTAAACGATATCCACTTACCTTCTGTGTAAGGAAGGTTTGCAACTTATTTTATTTCTGTTTCTCATAACACAAATACCTGAAACTGAGTAATTTGTTAAGAAACAGTATTTATTGCTTGTAATTTTAGAGGCTGGGAAGTCCAAAGTCAAGGGAACACATTTGGTGAGGCCCTTGTTCTTGGTGGTGGCTCTATAGTGATACAGGGTGTCACATGGTGAATGGCTTGAGCTAGAGAGCTAACTCCTCACTTGCTCTCCTTTTGAAGCCATCAGAACCATGCACATTACCCCCATTAAACCATCAGTGGAGTAATCCATTCATGCCGGTGCAGTCCTTATAATCTAATCACCTCTACAAGGCCCCATTTTTCAATTACCATAATTGGATTTCCCATCCCCTTAAGACTGTCACAGTAGTGAATAAGTTTCTAATACAAGAAACTTTGGGGCACACAATTCAATCCATGCAGGTGTTTAATGGGAAATGTTTCTAACAATCAGTGAGAATTTTGTACCAGGTGCTTTAAAATAGGTTATTTCATTTAACCCTCAAAACCAGTGTTAGTAGGGGAATACTTAGGTTCATTCAGAGATTAAGGTCAAACATTAAGGAAGTGGTAGAGAGGATTTGAACCATGTTTGACAGTCTCCAAAGCCTATACCTTTTCCTTTCTGTCATATTGTGTTATGAAAGCTTTAAAAAAGAAAAAAACACCTAGAGTAGCTGAAACAATCAGTTTGTACCAGGCCAAACTTAATGTGAAGCCACTTACTACTTGGTGGTGATGCTAAATGAGAAGATTTTGTTTTTATTTTTATTTATTTATTTATTTTTTTTAAAAGATGACCGGTAAGGGGATCTTAACCCTTGACCTGGTGTTGTCAGCACCACGCTCAGCCAGTGAGCGAACCGGCCATCCCTATATGGGATCCGAACCCGGGGCCTTGGTGTTATCAGCACCGCACTCTCCCGAGTGAGCCACGGGCCGGCCCAGAAGATTTTGTTTTTAGATAGCAGGGAAGGCAAAATAATTTAAACTGAGATCATTACATTAAATTCGGATGTTACCCCGGGGCCTTGGTGTTATCAGCACCGCACTCTCCTGAGTGAGCCACGGGCCGGCCCAGAAGATTTTGTTTTTAGATAGCAGGGAAGGCAAAATAATTTAAACTGAGATCATTACATTAAATTCGGATGTTAATATTCGAGATTGAAAAAGCAATGGAAATGCTGAGATATTGCATGATGAGTTCAGGTAACTTTATGAAAAAAAGAAACCTTTAAACATTCGCCTTACAAGTTACATTTCCTGTTTGTTATAAGCCAAGAAATACTCTTATTCTAAACTCATGAAAAAAAAAGCTGCAAATATTTTGATACTGTTTTGGTAATGTTACCAGATTTTTTTTTTTTTTTTGAAAAAGTTAAACATTCCTCCTAAAAGTGAAAAATCTCAGACAATTTGAGGAGGGCTAGACCTGATAAAGAAATAAAGTGATATACCTGACTAAATGGACCATTAAAAAAGATAGGAAAATGTTAATTCAGATTGATCAGCTGGTAGTTACTGGAAATCCTTAAATAAAAAGTCAGAAAGATAAAAGAATATATTAAGAAAGTCTGTAAGTAAATGACTTCACATAATTTTGGGAGGATAAAGTGAAAGAAATTTTGACTGATATCCTGTTGGATATTTTATAGGTCAAAAGCTAAGATTGGAAAGTGAAAAAAACATGAATTTTACCATTACTTGGTCTTTATCGTTAATGTGGAAAATGGAGAATGGAATTCCAGTGCTTTTTCTGGAAAGAACATTAAGTTAAAAGTAATATTGCAATTCATAGAGTTTTAAAACTAAATAATAAAGCATTTATAATAGACATTTATAATGCTTCTCTTTCCAAATTTTCAGTGTAACTGAAGGGGGGGGAAATCATAACTGAGCATGTGTGTGAAGATTTGTTTTAGGATAGTAGGAGAAAATGTTCCAAGGTTTTATGAAATAATGTTCTATTGTGTGTCTTTCCCTCTGACCATTAAAAAACCACAAGCAAACTAAAATTACCTTGTTTATTGCTTAAAAAGTTAAAAATATTTGTTGCCATGGAAACAGTTATAGTTGAGATTTCTTCCTGGCAGCTTAAAGACTTATGCAAACCCATGGGGAAGTAACATTTTGTATTTTCAACACCACAGCTGACAAAATTTGTTCCTGTGGCTGAGATGAATAACATACCTTTCTTTGTCTTTGATGTTCATGGGCGCATTGAAAGGCTCTGTAAATAATAATTGAAAGTCTTGCTCACCACTCGCAGTTTTTATGCCATGACTGAAACTTGTAGAAAACGAAAAGAATATTAAGCCAATGAAAGAATTGGAGTGTGTATTTTAATGTCTGTGTTGGGTATGTTGCATTTATTTTCCTGATGGTAATTGTGTATTCATTTTTTCAAGATAAGTTCTTTTGAGAAGGGAAAAAAAAGCATGAGTGCTTTTAAAGCAGCAGTAATTAATTTTGCACAGCAATAAAAATTGTTTTCCCATAGACTACCCAGCTTGATTGCCAGAGGCAGCATAATAAAGGGTTTTGAAATAAACCAAGTTCAATCTCCAGTTTCACTATTTACTAGCTATGTAACCTTGAGAATGTTGATTAACCTCCTTGCCTCAGTTTTCACTGGTACGAAGTGGAGATAATGGATACAGAGTGCCTAACACGAAGTAGGTATACCATAAATAGTATATAATAATATTAGTCTTTAATGATACAATTTTGAAATAAGCTGGACTCCAACTACTCAGATGTGTGTTTTTTTATTCTTAAGAGTTTCCAGGAAAGACGAATGCATAAACTCTTTGAATCTGGGACCGGCCCGGTGGCGCACTGGATAAGTGCGCTGCTTGGGAAGCGCGGCGGCGCTCCCGCCCGAGGGTTCGGATCCCACATACGGACCGGTTCCCGCTCACTGGCTGAGCGAGGTGCAGGAGCAGCACCGAGGGTTGCAATCCCGTTGTCGGTCCCCGGTCCGGGTACGGGGGCAACACTGAGGGTTGCGATCCGTTGCCGGACACGGAAAAAGACAAAAAAAAAAAAAAAAACTCTTTGAATCTTTTCTCCCCCAGTTGTAGTTTCTTTTGGTCTGCAAGTTTTTACAACTAAACGAATTAGTCCACTTGTCTTTATAGCAGGTACCTAGTAAAACATTGGTTATAATTTGCATAGTGTTTTGTTAATGTCAGCTCCTCTGGCTTTTTAAGAAATTTTAAGTAAATGAAAATTAGGCTTCTATTTTATGTGGTAAAAGTAAAATATGAATGCATTCTTTCTTCAGGCATTTTAAATTATACCTGACATCAAGTACTGAACGCTTTTCACAAAATTTCAAAGTTGTGGTGGTGGACGGTAAAGATGAAAGCGAGTACACTGTGAAATGGCAGGACTTCTTCAGTGGACACATGGTTGGTTAGTATGGAACTTGTTCGTTTGCCTTTGTGTCTGTGGTGTTAGGTCTCCAAATCTAACTCGATTGCATATTCTTTTTTGGTGAGGAGGGGAAAGTGTCACAGAAGCACATTCTTTGTTTTGTTTGAGCTATCTAAGTTTGGAAGCAGAAGCATTCTAATAGGAGGAAATTGATGTTATCTATCGTGTTATACTAGCTGGCTGGCTTGATAATTAAAATTAATTTTCTCTCAAGTGAAAAGAATTTAGCCTTCTCTTGTCTTCAGGCAAGGATTGTAGGTTTCTCTTATGAGATTTTTAAACAGGGAAACTAGGAGATAAAATAATTTACTTTATGATCTTATTATGTATTTATTTGAGAAAATATATCAAAGAAGCAATTGCAGTTTACTTTTTGAACTTTTTCTGCAATAAGAAAAAAGAAGTGGCATTTGAAATTCCCGAATAGTACAGTTCGAGGCATGTATGTTCCAAATCATGCTTTCTGCCTTCTCTTTGTTCTTCCTTACCCAAAAATAGGTAGAGTTATTCCAGAGGAAAATCTACAGTTTTGTTTTGGGAAAGGGATAGGTTTAAAATGACAAGACTTGAGGCTCCTCCTTAGGAGGTGTGAATTATCTCACTTTCTGGAGCCTTTGTTTCTTGGTTGCAGAGCTCTCACAGTACCTAGGCAAATTCCTCTCTGATAGAGGGTATGGTTGGTTTTTATTGACAGTAGTGCATAGTTGATTTCTTGATATAAATTTTTTTAATTAATAAAAAACATTTCTTTTTCTCTTAAGGTGAGCCTGATTCTAGGGTTCTAGCCCACATAGGAGATGATGATGTTACGATAAGAATCAACACAGACGGGGCAGAATATAATATAGAGGTAAATCTACACCTGAATTTTTTTCAATACCTCGTGTCTCCGATTTTTAAAAAGCTTCTCAGTTGTTTTAAAATGACAATGGTGAAAATTAATTATACTTATATAAAGTTTTTTTTAATACCAGGAAAGTAGATTTAAAAAAGAAAAAGGATAATATTTTTTACATTTCTAAGAAGCTGTCACAAGATGCACCCTTTATTTCTAAGTACCGTAATTGAGAGAGTCACATGAGGGGTGGATAATAGGAAGAGAAAACTTTTTTCCTTCCTGACTCACTTTTCCTATTCTTTATGTAATAATTCTACTCTAAGTGTAAACATTTTCAAAGATGAAGGCAAAGTCTTGATTTCTTCACTTCTCCCTTTCTCCACTTCTCCCTTTCTCCACTAGATACTCTGCAAAGCCTAGATCAGTAAAAGGTGATAATTCACAGTCTGAGGAAACTTTAGGAAACTGTCAGGCTCTGTCCACTTGTTATATTCTAGACACTTGTTATGTATAGTCCTTGTTATATTGAAGGACTAGCAGTAGAAATCAAGACCAAAATAGTCATGTTTGTGGAAGATGCATATCCACATGTCAGTTACTGGTCTAGGAAATAAAACCTTTGCTGCGTATTTTAAGTTGATTCTTTGTTTCTCAGAAAATGAGAATACTCTGGGTAGTGGTGGTGATAGCACCAAAACAGATCACCTGTAGGAAAATTGTAATTCAGGTAAGTCAAAATGAAATTTTCAGGTGTGTTTGAGTGCTGGTTAGTGGTAAGACAGGGTGCTAGTGCTGGAAACCCTATACATTTCAATAACATCCACATTACATAGATCTTTGTCTATAAAAAAAGGAACCAATGGCCTTGCAGTGTCATAGTCTGTTAATGTTTAGACTATCTCATGTCAATATTTTGGGAAGTCTACCTACCAGAAAGAAAAGTTTAGTACAAAGTAAAGGAACTGATATTATAAATAAGTTATAAATTCTAGAATAGGCAAGTTAATCACTAGGGTGTCTTAAATTTGCTGCTGCTTTCAATTCGTTTTTTAAAAATACCTTTGTTTTGAAAATACATGCTCCTTGCAAAATTCAGAAAACAGAACGATTTTATTAAATCTTACCACATCTTCAGATAACTATTCTTGATATTTTGAATATCTTTCCAATTTTTTTATATGTATATACATTGTACAGACTTTTCCTGCAAAACTAGGACCATACAATATGTATATTTTGTTTTCACACATTTTTCACTTAACATTGTAATAAGGGGTTCAGTCCCTGTACCAGCCAGCCACCAAAAAAGTCCCAAACAATATAATTATAAATATCTCTTTATGTTAATAAATATAGATCTAAATTAGGATTCATAATAAAGGCTGCCTGTTGTTCCACTGAAACAATGTACCATTTATTTAACCAGTCCTCCATTGATGCTTGATTTATTTCTAATTTTTGAAATATTAGGCTATAGTGAACACTATTAGGCTTTAATGAACAGCCTTGGGCACACCTTTTGTGCATCTGTTTAGTTGAGGTGTTATTCATCAGATGATTTTTTCCAGCAACCTATTAGTAAAAGTGGTAATAGGATTAGCTTTTTATTAATAATGACTACCTTTCTTTTGAAATCTCAATACATAACTGGATTCATTATTTTACATTATCTTCAAGTTAGGTATTATCACTACTTTACCTAATGAGAGAAGTTATGCTCAGTGAGAGAAGTTATGCTCAAGATAGACTGAATTACTTGTCCAAAGCACATAGTGAAGTAAGGTTGAAGTTTGAACTCAGGTGTCTTTGATCCCACAGCCTGCTGTCTTTTCTATGCTAGACTGGCTATACTAGGAAACTATTTATGTGAACTTAGAAATGTTTGATCCAAAAACATTTTTTTTTCTCTTCTCCTGTTCATAGGCCAAGTGAGCTTTACTAAATATGGAAGATTCCTATAGCCCAGGAGTTGGGTTAGTTAACTTTTGAGGTCTCTGCTAGTCCTGAGATTCTATAACCATTGTTTCTTAAATCTACCTCAGACATGGATTATGAAAGAAGGTGTGTGTGTTTGTATTTGTGTGTACATATTCAACAGATATAATTCGTATACTATACTATTCACCCATATGTATGTAATGTATACAATTACATAGTTTTAATTTTTTTAATTTTTCTTTTTTTGTGGCTGGCTGGTACGTCTGTAGTTTTTAGTGTATTCATAAAGTTATGCAAACACCACCACAGTCAAATTTAGAACATTTTCATGACCCCAAAAAGAAACTGTTTAGCTTTTCCTTCTCTCTCCCTAACTCCCTCAGCCTCAGGTAACCACATCTCCTGTTTCTAGATTAACCAATTGTGGTCATTTCATGTTAATGGACTCATACAATGTGTGGTCTGTTGTGTGTGGCTTCTCTCACTTAGAATAAAGTTTTCGAGTTTCATCCATGTTGTAGCATGAGTACTTAATTTCTTTTTATTGCTAAATAATAATCATGTGTGGATAAAGTGGCTGTACCATTTTACATTCTCATCAGCATATATGAGGGTACTGATTTCTTCACATCCTCACCAGTATTTGTCTTTGATTATAGCCATCTTAGTTGGTATGAAGCAGCATCTCATTGTGGTTTTGCTTTGCATTTTCTTGATAGGGATATACAAGGGTACTTGAAACAGTTCATGTAAAGATTTGTATTATCTTTTAATTCCATTTTTCTGCAAAATTTTAAGTACCCATACACATATACACACACACAGAGATTTTTTTTTGGGGGGGGGGTACATGCGCCATAAACTGCCTGGTTCTGATGAATCTCGTGTCCTTATAGAGAAGAACTTTGTTTTGAAAATGCAGAAGCATCCGTTTGACTTGGGTAGGCTTTGGAGTATGTTAGTTGTGATTTACTCTGGACATGCAGCATTGTAAATGCAGATTTTTAAAAAATTGCTTTCCCTGAAACTGATAATAAGTTTCAGGCATATTGCTGCAAGTTTTCAGTCTTCTTTCATAAAAATGTATTTTCTCTTTGCTGTGCATAAAATCTAGCATAGCAAAAAGATGCCAAACACCTGAATGTTAAGGAAACTAGAATGGAAATGCTACATGAACAGAAACCTTGTCTAACTTTTATTGCTATATCATCATCACCTATAACAATGCCAGTATACAGTAGGCATTACATAAATTTTTTTTTTTTGTCTTTTTTTTTTTTTTCATGTCCGGCAACAGATCGCAACCCTCAGTGTCGCGCCCATACCGGACTGGGACCAGCAACGGGATCGCAACCCTCGGTGTTGCACCTGCACCTTGCTCAGCCAGTGAGCGGGAACCGGTCTGTATGTGGGATCCGAACCCTCAGCGGGAGCGCCACCGTGCTCCCAAGCGGCGCACTGTAGCAGTGCACCACCGGGCCGGCCCCTACATAAATATTTTTGAATGAATGAAAAGGAATTGCATTTTTCTCTTCCGGATCCTCTAAAAAATTTCATAACTTGTGCAAACTAGTAATACTTTTCTTATAGAGATAAAATAATCAGAGAGAATAATCCAGGTATTTATTTATCAGCACAGAAACTTCATATGATAAAAGTTGAGGGCTGGCCCGGTGGCGCACTGGAGAGTGCGTCGCTTGGGAGTGTGGCGGCGCTCCCGCTGAGGGTTCGGATCCCATGTGGAGACCGGTTCCCGCTCACTGGCTGAGCGTGGTGCGGGCACAACACCGAGGGTTGCGGTCCCGTTGCCGGTCAGTAAAAAAGACTAAAAGGGGAAAAAAAAAAAGTTGAAATGATTTATTTTGGTTAAAATGACTAGTCAGTTTACTTAACCTAGAAATGAATGTTATCTAAGAACAAGCAAGGATGTTGGAAGAATTTAGTGTTTAGGAATTTTTATTTTGTTCATTGCTGTTTTAGCCACTTTGGAGATTTATTAATGATACTAAAGACAGAAGAATGTTAGTTTATAAATCCGAAGATATCAAGAATGTTTCACGTTTGCAGTCTCCAAAAGTGTGTGGTTATTTAAAAGTGGATAATGAAGAATTGCTTCCAAAAGGGCTAGTAGACAGAGAGCCACCTGAAGGTAAGGCTTAAAAAATACATTTCAAATAGGAAGCATATTACAGCTGTCTTCAGTAAAAGTGACTATTAATTGATAAAAAATGACATATTATAAAGTGATAGTATTTGTCTTAAAAATAGAGTTTTGTTCTAGAAATTAAAATTCCTTTGTCTATAATGTAAGAGTTGAAAACACTAGAAAATAATGGGAACAATAAAGATTGGACTTTATTTTTTTTTTTTAAAAAGATGACCGGTAAGGGGATCTTAACCCTTGACTTGGTGTTGTCAGCACCATGCTCACCCAGTGAGCCAACCGGCTATCCCTTTGTGGGATCCGAACCCTTGGCCTTGGTGTTATCAGCACCGCACTCTCCTGAGTGAGCCACAGGGCCGGCCCAAGATTGGACTTTAAAAAAGATTAGGGAGAGGGGAAATTGAATGATCTGAAGGAAAATACTCTTTATTTACAGGTATTTAGAAATGACAAAATTGTTGAAAAACAGTAGAGTTTATAAGAAATCAGTTGAAAGCAAGGGAGATCTATATACTGTTTTGAATACAAAAATGTTATCGGTCTTTGGATAGATCTGTTCAGGGTCATTTAAAAAACATATAACCATCTTGGAGAGATGTTCTGCTGTCCTCATTTTTGAAGACCTTAGATAATATTACTAGCATTTAGTATTTAAAGAAATTCTAAAACAATTTGATTATTTGATAAGAAAGATGTCCTATTAACACAAACTAATTTTTAATGTATGATTATCTTGACTTTTTCCTGTTACTTCGGTTAATTCGTAGACTACTTCTAGAAAAAAATGGCTGATGGCTTCATAGCCCAGCAATAGGTGATTGTTTTACTCTGTTAAGCACTTCTTAAGGTTTCTGTGTTTTAAAAATTGGAGAAGTACTTTTTTCTTTGGTTTTGAATTCTACAATTTTAAAACCTCGATTACTTTTCACTTCTCTGTTTTCCTCCAAATTGTTTTTTTGTTCAAGATACCTTTAAGGATACTAGGCCCAAATAATGTTTGTTTTTCAAAATTATACTAGATTTAAAGTGTTACTATAAAAAACTTCCTTGTTTTGGTGAATTTTGATTTAATAGTGCATACAAATTCATATTAGAGCTTGTTCATCGGGTGAAGAGAAGAGCTGATCCTAATCCCATGAAGAACACGTGTAAATTATTGGTGGTAGCAGATCATCGCTTTTACAAATACATGGGCAGAGGGGAAGAGAGCACGACCACAAATTACCTGGTAAGAACTTGGTATTGCATAAGGTAATTGGTTAAAAAAATCCACGTAGGTGCGTAAATTCCATTTAAGAGAAGGCTGTGACAATTTGAAACTTAACGAGACTAGATCTGTTCCAGATGTTCTGTTATTTCCCCAAAATATTTGAGTGCTATTCTCTGAACTTCTTACATTACTATATGGAAATTATAGTTTTAGATGTTTTTTATTTGTGTTTTTGGCGGCTGGCTGGTATGGGGATCTGAGCCCTTGACCTTGGTGTTATATAACACTGCACCCTAACCAACTGAGCTGACTGGCCAGCCAATAGTTTAAAATTTTTGCAAACGCATTGTACCTTTGAACTATTATTGTCTTTACATTAGCATTTTTATGCATATTAGTTTGGGGAGAGTTCATAACGTGATCCTTCTGTCTTTATACAAGTGAGACTTTAAAGATATTGCTGCTACTATGGCAGTGAACCTGTGGTGTCATGTGTGATGTATGCTCCAGAGTAAAAAATATATATGTGTATTTGCTTGAATCTGTGCGTATTTTTTTGCTTATGTGTATATTTCAGAGAAGGTCAGTTTTATTCATGTTATGTTTAAGAACCAATCATGGACTATAACTGCATGAAGCAGGTGGAACTTTCATGATTGTAACTAACTCTAGGGCAGAGAGATGAGGGAAGCGTTGACACTGGATTTTTAAGCCTTAACTGTTTTAATTTTTAAAGTCAAGGGAATCATTTCTCATTGACATTTTTTGTTAGTATGACCTCATCATCATGATAACTTGGCACTGACCAAAATATTGTTATTGAGGGAATAAAAGAGAATGCAGCTATTCATGAACAAAAAGCCTAGTGCAGAAAAGGCATCTTTCTCATTGCCTTGCTTTTTTCACTTCATTTTATTCATACCCTCTCTCACCCTTCTTTCTGTTCCCTTCATATCAAGTGAATGAATTTATTATGAGGATAGTAGGAATCATTGTAATTCTTGTTTGTAAGAGGGATTCTTTCTTGAAAGAGCTTTTCTCTTCTGAGTTTTGTATTAAGGGGCTTCTCTTACTTTACCTCTTAGTTCTTTACACCACATATGAACATAATCAGAAGTCTAGTCTTAAAAATAGCATTTCTTACAGTTACTTATAAACAAAGAAAGGTTTCTTAGACCTATAACTTGTTTCACAGTTGCTGGAACAAACATCATCCACCCAGTTTTTGAACACTAGACTATTCTCTTTGAGGAAAAGTAAGTAATTTGCATCTTGTTCTTTCTCCAGTAGTTGTCCTTGGGGATTTATACAGTCCCTCCTCACACAGTCTTTCCAAGTCAGAGAACAGGAGGAATGGTGAAACACACTTCACTCCTTCTGGCCCTCCTTTTGCCCATTTCTCAGTGCTGAACTTGGCAGGGTGAGGGTGAGATAGTAAGATTAGCAGTTGTCTATCACTGCCCTTTACCTGTTTCAGGGGAAGGCGTTAGAAGTACTTGCCAAGAGATAGAGTGATGATGGAATACTTCTTAGAAGGGAATCTTTTAGGTAAATTGATTGACTTTTAAATTTCATTTTCATAGTTGATTAGAATGGCAGTTTTAAAAAGCCTATTATTTTACCTGAAATTTGGGGTAAACTGTATCATTGTTTTATTCTGGTAACAACACTTTTGGGGTTAAGAATAATTTCTTTGTTAGAGATGTCGGTGATAAAGAGTAACATCTTTAATGCTAGTTTTTGTAATCAGTAGAAACTTGCAATGGCATTTTCTCTAAACAATTTTTATCCCTGTAGATTTTGTATTACATTTCAAAGAGTGGTAAAGGTCTACATAGTGTCTTTTTCTTTTACACACACAGATAGAACTGATTGACAGAGTTGATGACATCTACCGGAATACTTCATGGGACAATGCAGGCTTTAAAGGTTATGGAATACAGATAGAACAGGTATTTATCAATAAATATGGCTTATATTACTCATTAAGTTATGTGATGTAAATATTTGTTACTTGTATTCAAAACTCAAAAACTCGTCTTCAACATTAATTATAATTTTCAAATACCAGTTATTTTTTTTCTGATAAATTGTGCATTGTTTTTGAAATTAATTATAGATTATGTCATTTTCTGTCTTAGGGTCGTTTTTAGGCAGAAAGCCTTTTTATGCCACTCTTCTTTCTCCCTTCTCTGAATTCATGGCCCTTTTATCCCCTGTGGTGTTTTTTTCCTCTGATTAGGTTTGTCTTTAATTAGAATCCTAGCACATACTGTTAAATCCTTATTCAGAAAATCTACTCAGAAATACTGTGTACCTTTGCAAGGCATTTATAGATACAGAACCATTAGTTCTGTTTTCTCAAATATCTCCTGATTCCTTATATGTTAATAGAGTATGTCTAGCTATGATAATTAATGTCATCTTAATTATATCTCATAATAAAAGTTGTCCCAAATTGCTAAGACAAATTAAAGAAATTGTTCTGACATTGAGTATTGCTTTGGACAGATATTTTGATGTGTAAATTATTATATCTATTTTTAACAGGCTTTTTGTACTAAACTATATATGATATACACACACACAATTTTTTTTTTTTTTTTGGCGGCTGACTGGTTTGGGGACCCAAACCCTTGACCTTGCTGTTATTACACTGTGCTTTTACCAGCTGAGCTATCTGGCCAGTCTAAACCATATTCTTATAGGTTCTGTAGTATAGAATTTAGAGATTTAAAAAAACTTCTGATATCATGCACCATACTTATGAATGTTAAACTTTGATAATACTTGTATAAAACTGAGAGAATTATTTTTCCCTTTTTCATTCTCTTACTGTTTTACATTTTCTTTTTTAAGTTATTTAAGTAGATAATATATATACATGGTACAAAAACTGGTGAAAAGTAAGTCTCCACAACCTCTGTCAATTGTCAAACCAGTTCCTTTCTCCAGGGACATCATCATTTAGTTTCATATGTATCTTTCCAGTGATGACGTATCCTTGTATAGTGTGTGTATGTCTGTATTTGACACAGTTGCAGTATGCAGAACTCTTTTTCACCTTGTTTTTTCATTTCACAATGTGTTGGAAATTATTCCGTATTGCTACATATAAAGCTGTCTCACTTGTTTTAAAATAGCTGCGTCATGTTTTTTTAGGGCACCAATAAAGTTCCTTTTTTCCTTAGGAACTTGGAACCAACTAAAGAACATAAGAGTAACGTAGGAGATAAATACATAAACTTTCCTTCCCTGTACTGGCCAGCTGCCAAAAAAACAAACCAACACTAAAAAACATCAACAAAATAAAACTTCTTTACATCTGATAAAAGATGGATTGGAGGATGTGATTTAGATGTGTAGTCATGTGTGCTTCCAAGTAGTTCATCCTAGAATTCACTTTGACCACCCACCACCAGCGCTGCAGAGCCACCCCAGTAAGCTTACCACGAGGTGGCAGAGCAGACCAGAATGGGTCCTCTGCAGGCTGGTAGGCAGGCAGGGAATAGAGACACCCAGAAGCCACTCAGCTGAACATGGCTTCCTTCTTTTTCCTAGACTCACTAACCAGAAGCCTTTGTTACTTTTTTTCCTTCTTAGTGTTTTAACATGAATTTGTCTGAAATGTGTAGAAAGAGAAGTCCCTATTCTTTATAATTTTTTATTCCTGTGGTACATAAAGTGATGTACGTCTTATTCTTCATTTCCAAATTTTTTTTTTTTTTTTTTTTTTTTTTTTTC
>NW_007731088.1:169921-170695 GCF_000696425.1 Galeopterus variegatus | reverse complement strand
ATAGACTGCTTGGTGTTGTTTTTTGTTCTGTCCTGTGTGACCTTCTTAACATGTGCCTTTACGCTGTATCACCTCTAAAAGTTAGCTATCCATCCTGATTTAAAAAATCTTATCGACTGAACAATGAAAGGATGAAAGGGTTAAGGTGCATAAAGAATCTAGCATGAGGGCCGGCCCGTGGCTCACTTGGGAGAGTGCGGTGCTGATAACACCAAGGCCACGGATTTGGATCCCTATACAGCGATGGCCAGTTAGCTCACTGGCTGAGCGTGGTGCTGACAACACCAAGTCAAGGGTTAAGATCCTTTTACCCGTCATCTTAAAAAAAAAAAAAAAAAAACAGAACCTAGCATGAAATGAGTCTTTAATAAATAGTTGCTATTATTATTATTATATTAATAACCTAGGTTCTGATTATTATAATTAATGTAAATTCTGTTAGGAAACATGAACTCTTGAACATTCTTCGCAAACTCACTGAAATAGCTTTGCCCTACTAAGCAGACATATGAGGGCACTCACTTAGGCAAGCAATGGCAATTAACCAAGCATTCCAATTCTATTATAGAGTCTTACACCCTTCATCAGAAGTACTGGAGAAGGATATGCTCTCTTGATTTCTGAAGAAAGGTATTCATCCCCTGCTTACTTCAGAAGATTGATTGGGTGTGGATGCTTCATTTCCCTTAGAAGAGATCAAATTAGCAATTAATTCATTCACAGGTAGAAACAGCCTGAGCTTAGTGAAGCTTTATAAGGTCTTACCTGGTGAAA
>NW_007731088.1:162036-168682 GCF_000696425.1 Galeopterus variegatus | reverse complement strand
ATGTGATAAGAAAATTGCATTGTAAGGTTTACTATCAGTCAAAACAACTTTCAAATAAAAAAGAAGAGAGAGAAAAAGAGAAGAAAAATGAAAAAAAAAAATAGAAAAAAGCTTCGAAAGTTGACAAAAACTGAAAATGAGTGAATTGCTTTGATAAAAATTAAAGATGAAAATGTCCACAGTTGACGGTTGATACTGAAATTATAGAGTTAACTCTAAATTGTAATTTCGGTTTAACTCAGAACATATCATTTGGCATGTAATTACAAGACAACATATTTCTTTCAATTTCAAATACTCAAGTTGTCTTTTGTGTTAATTTAATTAATATTTTTTATTTCTCATCAACATCCTGTATTGATTGTGCCCTCTGAATGTTTAGCTTTCTTTTTTCTCCTAATCATCACTGGGTAAAGTCAGTCCAGTCAATCACATTTCTAGTCCCATTTCTCCACCAAGAGAGTTCCCTCATTCTCCCACATAATTGGCATATTTTTCTGAGTTGTAAATCCTCTGAATTCCTTTCTCTCTTGTCTTAGTATTTTTATATTTTGGAATTAATTATACTATTCTAATGAGGCTTCCCTGATTTTTTAAGCCTTCAGGAGTCTGACAAGATATAAAGCTGTAAAACCAAATAACTTACTGCTGGCCTCTGTGGTATTCATTTCTCTAGGCTGAATAATGCTCTCAGTGGGATAAAAAGGTGAGCATTGAAGTAGGTCAGGGATTTCCTTACAAATAGTATCACCACTCTATTGCTCCGCTCTAGAAAATAACAAGGGCATGTTTTTATCTGATTGTGAAGCCTTTGGCATCTTCTGTATATTTTCAAGGCTGCAGGCCACAGTGGAATAGGTTGAATTAATCTCTTTAGGCTTAAGCTTATTTATCAAAAAGGAAGAAGGCTGTATGCTAAAGTCTTAGGTCAAGCCCTCTGCGTTCACTACTACTTCCACTTTCATACAACTCAGATGTGACTTAATCACATCTCTACACACTGAATAATGCTTTGTAGCTGCTTTATGACGGTAGAGCACAGCAAGATACTGTGTAAATGTTGAAAGACATGATATCATTAATCCAGGTATGAATCCTGGAGCAAGAAAGTAGGAAGATAAAACAGTTTTTTTGGAGAATTCAATGAAAAATGAGATATACATCTTGTTTAGTTTTTAAAATATATGTACATATATTGTCTGTATATATGTGTGTATATATGTATATATGCATTTAAAATAAATATAAATTTAGATTTCAGGTAAGGTCATAATTCAGAATTCTTAGAGTAAACTTGAGACATGGTCTAACCAAAATATTTCTTGAAAAAAAATACTAAATAATGTTAATTATATACTATCTTCCAGGTGAGTGAATTTCCATTTATTCTCTTGGATAGTTCAGTTCAGATTTCCTAATTCTTAGACAGTGGAAAATAAAGGTGTCCTTATCAGAGGTCTGCTTGTCAATGTTAACAAAGTGGTCATGCTAAGACATATTATTATCCTTGTCAATCTACCACCTGCTAAGATTCTCTCAAGGCAGGATATCCTTTTTCTCTTGTCCCCAAGGCCAGCCACAAATCATCTATTTCTCTGTTCTTACCATTTCCTTTCTTTTCTCCATCTGTGTCTTTCTGGAAATACTTACTGAAAACCCACTGGTGTTAAATGCTTTATGAATAAAACATAACCCCTGCCAAGAAAGACTGAGGCTAATAAGGTGTATATTCAACATGAAAAATGTCATCAATTTTTGAGTACTAAATGCTATTGGACAACAGAAAAGTGAAAAAGCAAATTGGTTAAAATAGTGTGTGAGAATCAGAAATTATTCACAGAGAGAGGGTCAGTTACAAAGATCAGTTGATATCATCTATGAAGGTTGCTAAAATGCAGATTTTGGGGCCCCAAAAGAGAAGGTGGAACCCCTTAATGTTCATGTTTAACAGGTAATATGGAGAATGATAATAATAATAGTCAACCCAGGATTGTATGCTTATTAATAATAAATGGTGCTCTGGTCAATCTACTGATCACAAACTGAGAGGCATGGATTTAAGCTCTGTCACATTCACTGGGCAAGTATGCTAGCTATGAAAGAAACGAACCACTAGCTAGAGATACTAAAAAGAACATGCAGAAAGGTATTGTACCAGTTGACTGTTGTTATGATAATGTTAAATAAAAGTCACCCCTAATCTCAGTGATTTGTGACAACAGTGATTTATTCTCCTAGATTTAGGTTGGTTTCATCTGGCCGCCTCTATTTGGGGCTATAGTGATTGGTACTTCACAGGTCTTTATTTCAGGGGCAAGAATTAAAGGATAGCAACTGCTTGTGGGAAACCCTAAGTTTTTATAACAATTGCCAGAGGTTCAAGGGAAAAGCACTATTAGACATTTGTGTCTAGTGAGCTGCCATTATATCGACCAAGGCAAATCAAATGGCACAGACCAATATAAGTAGGGTGGTATATATGTCACGTTCAGTCAGGAGACATAATATACACTAGTTATTCAAAGATAATTTAATAAGAACATTTGCTAATGAGGTATAAAGACATTACCTAGATAATAGAAAGTTACCACTCCTAAGCCTAAGAGAACAGAGAGAAGAGTTTCAAATAATCAAAATGGATAAACATAGATATGGGGTGTGTATTATGGACTAAATTGTGTCCTCCCAAAATTCAGAGGTTGAAGCTCTCCAGTGTGACTATGTTTAGAGATAAAAGTCTTGCCTTTAGGGAGGTACTTCTTAAATAAGGTCATCTGTATTATGGACTAAATTGTGTCCTCCCAAAATTCAGAGGTTGAAGCTCTCCTGTGTGACTATGTTTAGAGATAAAAGTCTTGCCTTTAGGGAGGTACTTCTTAAATAAGGTCATAAGGGTGGGGCCCAAATCCAATATGGCTGGTGTCATTAAAAGGAGAGTAAGAAACATAAGGAGTCTGTGCATAAGAGGAAAAGTCATGTGAGGGCACAGCAAGAAGATGGCCATCTGCAAGCCAGGAAGAGAGGCCTCACCAGAAACCAGCCATGCCCTGCCACCTTGATCTTAGACTTCTAGCCTCCAGATCTGTGAGCAAATAAATTTCTAAGCCACCCAGTCTGTGATACTTTGTTATGGCAGCCTGAGCTGACTGATTTTTGCAGCTGAAATTTAGACTTCCAAGTCAGAGGTTCTGCTCATCTAGATTCTGACTGAAGAGCAGTTCCATGGGCATGTGACATTGATTTCTGAGAATGGCAAAAAATCCTGATAATATAAAGAAAGATTTCAATATTTAGTAAAGTCAGGCAGGCTCAAAATTATTCTGTAAAACTGATTTATTTTTAATGTTATACTGGCTATAGTTCCCTGGAAAGGATGGGTCTCTTTAGAAGTTGCATTCAATAATTATTTATTTTTTAAAAATACATACTGCATTTTTGTTTATTCGCAAAAAACTAATTAAAATGTTTTATTGAAACACATTGATTGTACATATTTATGGGGTAGAGTTATATTTCAATGCATGTATATATTCCATGCTGATCTATTCAAGGTCATTTGCCTATTCATCATTGCAAAAGTTACTCATTTCTTTGTGACATGCACATCTGATCTCCTCTATTCCAGCCATTTGGTTACATGCAGTAAATCATTATTGACTATAGATTTCAGAGTTGACTACACACCAGNTTATTGAAACACATTGATTGTACATATTTATGGGGTACAGAGTTATATTTCAATGCATGTATATATTCCATGCTGATCTATTCAAGGTCATTTGCCTATTCATCATTGCAAAAGTTACTCATTTCTTTGTGACATGCACATCTGATATCCTCTATTCTAGTCATTTGGTTACATGCAGTAAATCATTATTGACTATAGATTTCAGAGTTGACTACACACCAGTAGAGCCCACTTTTCCTATCTTGTACTTTTGTATCCATTAATCAGCCTCTCACTATCCTTCCTTTCCTGCTTCTAGTAACCAGTTTTTTTCTCTTCTTTTAATGGTTCAACTTATTATTATTTGTTTTTTTTTTTCTGTTTTATTTGCTTGTTTACTTGTTTTGTTTTCTTTTTTTAACTCCTACATATGAGTGAGAACATGCAGTATTTCTCTTTCTGTGCCTGGCTTATTTCACTTTACCAAAATTTTCTCCAAGGCTATCCATGTTGCCATAATTTTTTTTTTATTCTTTTATATGGCTGAGTAGTATTCCATTGTGTATATGTAGAAACTCAATCAATTGACAGCAAAAATCAAGAAATAGAAAAATACTGGAGGAAATAAAAGAAAAAATAAGAATATTGACTATAATAACATTAATTATGTTTGAACACCTAATACTTCAAATATTATTAATGCGAGCTAGGAATAAGAATTAGATATATCTTCCTTTTTAAAGAGACAAATTGTAATAAAGCAGAAATGCAAATTAAATGACATGGGAAGTAAGTGTTTTAAGAATTCTGGCAAAGGATTTTACTGATAATAAATACATTCAACCTAAATAATAATAGGAACAAGTGGGAAAATTTAAAAGAAGCTGCTAGAGCACTCACTGCTCTCTGCTGGAGAAATACTACCAATAAATTGATGTCTTTAAAATAACACTTTAAAAGAAGTCATACATATAGGTCAATTATAATGTGAACAATTGTAAATTTTTGAATAGTTGTAAAATTATCGTTTTAAAATTTTATCACTGTAAAAAATTTAGAATTGTCAGTATCTACAGCACATTACAGCCTACACTGGGGGTCTCAGGAAAGCTTTATACCATATACCCAGGGTTACATAGCAAATGATTCAGAGAGTTGTTAATCATCAGGTTAACTGGAGTGAATTATAAAGAGTTTAAATATTTTACACAAAATAATTTACAAAAACAAGTTCAGATTAAAAGTTAGACAACCTTGCTCGTAAAAGTCCTTTGCCAACTATTTACTTTCAGGTTAATTCCATGTCATCCAGCTGCTGACACATCATTTGGTTTTTGATTCTCCCTCCCTATGCCTTTTGTTACTTTTCTCTCATCTAACAGTCCCATTGGGAAACACAGATTTGCCTACTTTTCTCCTACAAAGCTTTTGTGGTTAATTCCATGTCATCCAGCTGCTGACACATCATTTGGTTTTTGATTCTCCCTCCCTATGTCTTTTGTTACTTTTCTCTCATCTAACAGTCCCATTGGGAAACACAGATTTGCCTACTTTTCTCCTACAAAGCTTTTGCATGCCATCTTTTATTATTTTGTTTCCTGCCCACATCCAAATCCCATTTAAAGTTATCACAAATTATTTTAAAGTAAAGACAATTTCCTTGCTTAAAAGAAATGATGGTACCAAGCAATGGTATGCTGGAACCATGTCACACATACTAAGAGGAAGTCTTCCTACCGTGACCTTCACTAACACTTCACTGGCAACTTTAAATCAGTGTATGTGTAGATGGAAGGGAAGGTAGAGGGGGTATTTAGATAATTGAAATGAACTAATTGGGTTTCTTATTTCTCTCAGAGAGCCAGTTTTTCAACATTTACCAGCGTAGCACTGGAGCTATTTGGTTTTGTATAGTGATACTAACAATGATGACAACATTAGCTAGCATTTTAAGGTTTATTTTGGACTCATATTTTAAACATTTTATATGCCTCAAACCAATTAGTACTAGAAATAATCATATGGAGTAGGTAGTAGAGTTTCCCTTATTATGAGATGATACTGAGATCAGAGATATTGGATCTCATTTAAGGTAATTCTCCTAGTAAGTGATGGTACAGAAATATATAACTGCCTCACCAAATTCTGAACACGAGCTTAGAATATTGGAAAGAGAATGTCTTGGAATCATAAGACCTGAGTATAACTCCTTTTATTCTATTATTGCCCTTTGGTCTTGAGCATTTTGTTTTTTCCAATCTGAAACTATGTTTCCCTACTAAAACTATAGATAAAATGACCTATTATACGGGATTGTTTCAAAAATAGTTCTGTAAAGTTATGAAGTGCTTCATTAATCTAAAACATAAAGTGCATTTGAAATTTTTAGCCATTATTTAAATAAGCTGTTTTTATATTTTTCTTTACCCATTATTTCAAGTTATACCACATGAGCACTCCACCTTATATAAAAAATGTCATAATTTTGGACACAGGAGAAATATTTTTTCTTTTATTCTTTTTCAATTTTTTTTCTATTTGCAGTGAGTTTTGGCCATAAGTTAGCTTCTCAAATATATGATCAAAACTACCATGTTTCCCTAAATAAACTGTCTTTTTTTAAAGAAAATATGAAAATTTTAATAGTGATTGTCTTTGGTGTTGCCAATATGGATAAAATTTTCCAACTTTTTTTCCATCTTTATTGAGAAATAATTGACAAATAAAAAAGTACATATTTAAGGTGTTCAGCATCATGTTTTAATATATGGATACATTGTAATGGATACATTATGATTACCATAAGCAAGCTAATTTACATATTCATCACTTCACATAGATGTCTTTGTGTGTGTGTGTGTGTGTGCATGCGTGAATATGTGTATGAAGAACACTTTTGAGATCTACTCTTTAAGCAAATTTCTTTTTTTTTTTTTTTTCCTTTTTGTCTTTTTTCGTGTCCGGCAACAGATCGCAACC
>NW_007731088.1:161050-161943 GCF_000696425.1 Galeopterus variegatus | reverse complement strand
GCAAGCTAATTTACATATTCATCACTTCACATAGATGTCTTTGTGTGTGTGTGTGTGTGTGTGTGCGTGAATGTGTGTATGAAGAACACTTTTGAGATCTACTCTTTAAGCAAATTTCTTTTTTTTCTTTTTCCTTTTTGTCTTTTTTCGTGTCCGGCAACGGATCGCAACACTCAGTGTTGCGCCCGCACCTCGCTCAGCCAGTGAGCGGGAACCGGTCTGTATGTGGGATCCGAACCCTCGGCGGGAGCGCCACCACGCTCCCAAGCGGCGCACTGTAGCAGTGTGCCACCGGGCCGGCCCCTCTTTAAGCAAATTTCAAGTATGTAATACGTTATTATTGAATACAGTCACCCTGCTGTCCATTATGTCTCCTGACAAATAACAAATGCTATAACCTTTGACCAACATCTCCCTATCCTGTAGTCCCACCCCCAGCCTTTGGTAATCACCATTCTACTCTCTGGTTCTATGACTTTGACTTTTTCAGTTTCCACATAAAAGTGAGATTATGTAGTGCTGTGGATTGAATGTCCTCCCAAAACTCATTGAAGCTTAATCCCCACTGTAACTGCTAAGAGGATGGGAAATCCTATTATGGTAATTGAAAGGTGAGGCCTTGAAGAGGTGATTAGATTGTGAGGACTGTGCCCTTTTGAATGAAATGACCATTCGTGGAGTAATGGTCGTGTTTCTGATGGCTTTAAAAGTAGGGTAAGTAAGACACTTGGTTCTCTCTTGCTCAGCTATTTCCCCATGTGATACCCTGCAGCCCTGTTGAGAGTCAACACTACAAAAAGGCACTCACCAGATATGTTACCAGCCTTTAGACTTCCAGTCTCCAAAACTGTAAGAAATAAATTGTATTTCTTTATAAATTACCCAGCTTCAGT
>NW_007731088.1:154716-159896 GCF_000696425.1 Galeopterus variegatus | reverse complement strand
TTCCAGTCTCCAAAACTGTAAGAAATAAATTGTATTTCTTTATAAATTACCCAGCTTCAGTCATTCTGTTATAAGCAATAGAAATGGACTAATATGTGCAGCATTTGTCTCTTTTCATCTTACTTATTTCACTTAGCAAAATGCCCTATAGGTTCATTCATGTTGTTGCAAATGACAGATTTCCTTCTTTTTTAAAGACTAAGTAATAATCCATTACACACACACACACACACACTCATACCACATTGATTCACTCATCTGTTGACTGATATTTAGGTTGTTTCCATATTTTTCTCAGCTATTGTGAGTAGTGCTACAATGAACATTGGAGTGCATGTATCTATTTGACATGCTGATGTCATTCATGTCCTTTAGATATATACCTGAAAGTGGGATTACTGAATCATATGGTAGCTCTATTTTAAATTTTTTGAGAAAACTCCACATGGTTTTTCATAATGGCCCTACAAATTTGCATTACCACCAACAATGTATAAGCATTCCTTTCCTCCACATTCTTGCCAACATTTATCTTTTGACTTTTTGATCATAGCAGTCCTAGCAGGTAGGAGGTGATATCTCATTTTATTTTTATTTGCATTTCTCTAATGTTTGGTGATGCTGAACACATACTCATATATCTGTTGGCCATGTGTATGTCTTTTTTACAAAAATATCTATCAAGATTCTTTGACTATTTTTTAATCAGGTTGTTATTGTCGTTGTTGTTTCTGTTGAGTTGTACGGTTCTTATGTATCCTGATATTAACTCTATATTGCATATATGGATTGCAATTAGTTTCTCCCATCCTGTAGGTTGCATTTTCACTCTGTTGACTATTATTCCTTTTTTTTTTTTTTTGACTGTGCAGAAAGGTTTTAGTTTGATGTGGCCCTACCTGTTTAATTTTTGCCTTTGATGCTTGCCCTTTTGGTGTCATATCCAAAAAACAACTGCCAAAACCAAGGTCAAGGAGCTTTTTTCTCTATGTTTTTTTCCCAGAAGCTTTATAGTTTCAGGTGTTACATTTAGATTCATTTTGAGTTGATTTCTGAGTATGGTATAAGATAAGGGTCCAATCTTATTCCTTTGCATGTGGATTCCGGTTTTCTCAATACAAATTATTGAAGACACTATCTTTCTTTCTTTTTTATTTTTTTTATTGTGTACTCTTGAGCCTTTATTCAAGATTAATTGACCACATATGCATGGGTATATTTCTGAGCTCTCTGTACTGTTACATTGGTCTATACTGTTACATTGGTCTATGTGTCTATTTTTATTCCAGTACCACTTATGAGAGTGGATTTTTTATAAAAGTGAGTTTGGCACCCCCTTACTCTCTCAATCTTTCCCTATAGTGCTTTTTCACCTTTGCCATCGAATGACACAACATGAAGTCCTTTACCAGATGCGGGTGCCATGCTCTTGGATTTACCAGCCTCAAGGACTGTGAGCCAAATAATTTTTGGTTTATTACATATCATGCAGTCTGTTATAGCAGCTCAAAATGGGCTAAGATAATTTTTACTGAGAAATAGATTTGTTGCTGTAACAAATACCTGAAAATGTGGAAGTATTTTTGGAACTAAGTAATGGGTAGAAGTTGGAAGAATTTGGAGAAGCAGGCCAGAACAATCCTGTATTAATCCTGTATTGTCTGGAACAGAGTATTAAGGGTGATTATGCTGAAAGCTCAAAAGAAGAGCAGAGCTGTAAGGAAAGTATGGATCTTCTTAGAGATTACTTTAGTGATTGTAACCAGGATGTTGGTAGAAATATGAACTGTAAAGGAAATTTTGGTTAGGTCTCACATGGAAATGACAAGGCATGGCAAACTGGAATAAAGCTCATCTTTGTTATAAAGTGACAAAGAACTTAGCTGAATTGTGTCCATGACCAAGGGATTTATGAAAGGCACAACATTTAAGAACAATGAGCTAGGGTATCTGGCAGAAGAAATATCTAAGCAGCAAAGTATTTAAGGTGCTGCATAACTTAAAAAACAAAACAAAAAACAAAAAAACTACATACAATAAAATAAGATAAGATAGAAATTATTAAGACAGAATTTATAATTAAAAGGGAAGCAAAAAGTAAAATTTTTGAAAATTTCAGCCTCACCATGTAAAGATTGAAATGTCATGTTTAGGAGAGAAACCTAAGGGTATGTCCAAGAGACTCTGCTAAAAAGATTACCATGAATAGAAGGGAACCAGGTGTTATTCATCAAGACAATGGGAGAAAGATCCCAAAAGCACTTCAGAGATATTAGAGGCCACCCCTCCCATCACAGGCCTAGAGCAGAACCTTGAGGGCAAGGTATCCAGAGAGGTGCCCACGGGACTTCAGTGTTCTCTGCCCTGTCGTGCCTCAAGTGTCTGCTGCCTGCATTCCAACCTAGCACTTCTTGGTTGCCCCAGCTGTGGCTCAAGCAGGCCCAGGTGTAGCTCAGGCCACTAATGTGAAAAGTGCAAGCAGTGAGCATTGGCTCTATGTGGTGTTAATTTTGCAGATGCACAAAGTTTGCAAGCTGTGGGACCATGGTGGCCTCCACCTAGACTTCAATCACAGAAAGTCTGTAGGCCCACACAGAAACTTGTTGCAGGAGTGAAGATACTGCAGAGTTTCCACCAGGACAGTGCCTAGAGTAGCCATGGGAAGGAAGCCACTGCAGAAAGTCTCTGCTAGAGAAGTGCCTGGTGGAGCCATGGGAGTAGGAGTGCCACTGAGACCCAGAACTTTAGAGCTACAATAATTCAATACCAGACTGGGAGAGACACAGGTACATGACTCTAACCAGAAATTGCTGTAGCCTGGGCTAAACCTAGCAAAGCCATAGGGATTGTGCTATCTGAAGACTTGGGGCCCAACCTCTTCCTAGTGTACCCAGGAGGTGACACAGGGGTAAAGGATTATTCAGGAGTCTTAAGACTTAATATCTTCCCTTTGGGTTTCGAACTTGCTTGGGGCCTGTTAAACCTTTCTTCTTGCCTATTTCTTCTTTCTGAAGTGGGGATGTCTGTTCTATGCCTGTTCCACTATTGTATTTTGGAAGCATGTAACTTGTAGCTTGTTTTGATTTCCTGTGCTCACATATGAAGGGAAATTTGTCTCAGGATGAATTGTGCCTTGAATCTCACCCATATATGATTTAGTGAACCTCTGAACTTTGGACTTTTGAGTTTATGCTGGAAAAAGTTAAGACTTTGGGGACCACTGGGATAGAATGAATGTATTATGCACTGTGTGAAAGACATGAATATGGGGAGAAGTAAATGCTATGGTTTGAATGTATCTCTCAAATTTCATGTGTTGGAAACTTAATTCTGACTGAAACAGTGTTGGGAGGTAGCTTAAATAAGAGATGATTAAGTCACCAAGGCTCTTCCCTGATAAATGAATTAATGTCCTTGTTGCAGAAGTGTGTTCATTATTAGGAGAGTGTGCTTATTATAAAAGCAAGTTTTGTCCCTATAAAAGCAAGTTTTGTCCCCTGTTGCTCTCTCACTCTTGCCCCCTTTTGCCCTTCCCACTTCTACCATGAGATGATATAGCACAAAGGCTCTCACCAGATGCTGGCACCATGCTCTTGGACTTCCCAGCCTCCAGACTATGAGCCAAATACATTTCTGTTCATTATAAATTCCCCAGCCTATGGCATTCTGTTACAGAAACACAAAACAGACTAAGAATGTTAATTCTTTTAGTTTCTGAACAAGGGGAAGCTTTTCATTTATTTGTTTTCTTCAGTTTGTTTCATCAATGTTTTATAGTTTTCAGCATGCAGATATTTCACCTTCTTGGTTAAATTTATTCCTAAATATTTTATTCTTATTGATCCTATTGTAAACATAATTTTAAAAATTTCTTTTTTAGATAGTTCACTGTTAGCATATAGGAATACAAATTATCTTTGTATATCCATTTTACATCCTGTAACTTTATGAATTTATTTATTAGTTCTAAAAGTTTTTAGCAGAGTATTTAAGGTTTTCTTTATATAAGATTGTTTTCTGCAAACAGAAAATTTTACTTATTTTTACAGTGTGGATAACTTTTATTTCTTTTTCTTGCTGAATTCCATTGGTTAAGACTTCCTGTACCATGTAGAATAAAAATGGCAACAGAATGAGCATCTTTGACTTGTTTATGATTTTAGAGGAAAAAATTTAAGCTTTTCACTGTTTAGTAGAATGTTAGCTGTGGGCTTGTCATATATGGCATTTAGTATGTTTAAATACATTCCTTCTATACCTAATTCGTTCAGGGTATTTAATTATGGAAGAATGTTAAATTTTGACAAGTGCCTTTTTTTCTCTATCTGTTGATATGATCATATGTTTTTGTCTTTCATTCTGTTTATGTAATGTCACATATATTGCTTTTTGTATGCTGAATTACCCTTTTATTCAAGGCAAAAATCTCATTTGATCGTGGTGAATGATCCTTTTATTGTGCTATTGAATTTGGTTTGCTAATATTTTATTGAAGTTTTTGCATGTATGTTTATTAGAAAGGTTGATTTGTAATTTTCTTTTCTTGCAGTGCCTTTTTCTGGTTTGAAAGTGTTGTAAGAAAACTCACCTTACACAATGTGAAGTGACCCCTTCTCTTCAATTTTATGGAATAATTTGAGAAGGATTGGCTTTAACTCTTCATTAAATGTTTGGTGAAATTCAACAGTGAAGCCATCTGTTCCTAGGCTTTTCTTTATTGGGAGATTTCTGGTTACTGACTTTATCTTCTTATTAATTATTTATATATTCAAATTCCGTATTTCTTCATGATTTAGTCTATGTAAGAATTTATCTGTTTGTCTGTTAAATTTGTCTGTTGCTCTAGTGTTTCCCCATGCTCATAATGTTTTATCTTAGCAAGTTATTTTCACTAATTTGACAACTCAAAGAAATAAGGTAAACCATGGCCCCAGCTTTAAAAAATAAGATTCTATTCTGGGAGAAATGTGTATGGTTATTTTTTCCTAAATCACTGTATTGACTTTTTGGTAGGGGTTTTTAAGTAATTAGTTCTAATTTTGTCATGTAATTATTAGAAGATATTCCTAATCTATTTTAAGGCATTATATTAAAGCCACTGGTATCATTGTTGCAATTGTAAAACCTGAAAAATTCTTGATAAATTATTTTTTTTATTTGATATTTTCTATAAACTTAAT
>NW_007731088.1:152364-153696 GCF_000696425.1 Galeopterus variegatus | reverse complement strand
AACTTGTTCCCTCCTTCTGAAAGTTCAGTGTACTATTGTAGTTCCTGCCTTCTTTCTTCCTCCCTTCCTTTGCTGTGAATGTCACAATTTTATTCTATTTTATGGCTGAGTAGTATTTCATTGAGTATATAGACCACATTTTCCTTATCCAGACACCATCAATGGAAATTTAGATTGGTTCCATATCTCAGCCATTGAAAATAGAGCTGCAATGAACATGGAGTGCGGGTATCCCTTTGACATGGTGATTTCCAATCCTTCAGGTATATACCCAGAAATAGGATTGCTGAATCATAGGGTAGTGCTTTCTGTAGTTGTTTGAGAAACCTCCATACTGTTTTCCATAGTGGATGTACTATTTTACAGTCCCACCAGCAGTGTAGAAGAGATCCCCACTCTCTGCATCCTCACCAGCATTTGTTATTTTGTTATTCACAGACTTTTTAATAATGGCCATTCTAACTTGAGTGAGATGTTATCTCAATGTTGTTTTGATTTGCATTTCCCTGATGATTAGTGATGTTGAGCATTTTTTCATGTACCTGTTGGCTATTTGTATGTTTTCTTTTGAAAAATATCTATTCAGCTCTTTTTCCCATTTTTTAAAAATTGGATTATTTGGGTTTTTTCACTGTGAAGTTGAGTACCTAGTATACTTTGGATATTGATCCCTTGTCATATGTATAGTTTGCAAATATTTTCTCCCAGTCTGTATGTTGTATTTCTGCTCTGTTGAGTGTTTCCTTTGCTTTACTGCAGAAGAATTTTAGTTTGATATAATCTCATTTGTTTAATTTTTCCTTTGTTGCTTGTGCTTTTGAGATCTTATTTGCAAATTCTTTGTCCAGTTCTACTTCTTGGAGTGTTTCTCCTGTGTTTTCTTTTAGTAATTTATGGTTTTGGGTCTTACACTTAAGTCTTCAATTCATTTTGAATTGATTTTAGAATATAGTGAGAGTTACAGGTCTAGTTTCACTCTTCTGCATATGAATGTCCTGTTTTCCCAGCAGCGTTTATTGAAGAGGCAGTCTTTTTCCCAATATACGTACTTGTTGCCTTTGTCAACGATCAGTTGGCTGTAAGTATGTAAGTTGATTTCCATGTTCTCTATTCTATTCCATTGGTCCAAGAGTCTACTTTTGTGCCAGTACCATGTTGTTTTCATTACTGCAGTTTTGTAGTATTATTTGATATCAGGTAGTGTTATGCCTCAGGCTTTCTTTTCTTTTCTTTTCTTTTTTTTTTTTGCTCTGAACTGCTTCGTCTATTTAGGGTCTTTTGTTGTTCCATATGAATGTTAGGATAGTTTTTTCTATTTCTGTGAAGAATGTC
>NW_007731088.1:151216-152354 GCF_000696425.1 Galeopterus variegatus | reverse complement strand
GTAGTGTTATGCCTCAGGCTTTCTTTTCTTTTCTTTTCTTTTTTTTTTTTGCTCTGAACTGCTTCGTCTATTTAGGGTCTTTTGTTGTTCCATATGAATGTTAGGATAGTTTTTTCTATTTCTGTGAAGAATGTCATTGGTATTTTGATGGGAATTACATTGAATCTGTAGATAGTTTCAGGTAGAATGGACATTTTAACAATGTTAGCTTCTTCCGATCCAAGAACATGGAATGTTTTTCCACCTTTTTTGTGTCCTCTTTAATTTCTTTCAGTGGTGTTTTGTACTTTTCTTTGTAGAGATATTTCACTTCCTTAGTTAAATTGATTCCTGTATATTTGGGTGAGTGTGTATGTGTTTGTGACTATAGTAAATGAATTTGCTCTCTTGATTTCTTTTCCTGCTGGTTCATTATTAGAGTATAAAAATGCTACTGATTTTTGTGTGTTTTTTTATCCTGCAGTATTACTGAAATTGTTAATGAGTTTACAAGTTTTTTGGTAGAGCCTCTCAGGTTTTCTATATATAGGAACATGTTATCTACAAACAAGGAGAATTTAACTTTGTCTTTTCCAACTTGAAAACCCTTTATTTCTTTCTCTTGCCTGATTTCTCTGGCTATTATTTCCAATACTATGTTAAATAGAAGTGGTGAGAGCAGGCATCCTTGCCTTGTCCCTGTTTTCAGCTTTTCCCTATTCAGGATGATATTGGTGGTTGGTTTGTCATATATGGGTCTTGTTTTGTTGAGATTCTTATTTTCCATACCTAATTTGTGAGAGTATTTATCATGAAGGGATGTTGAATTTTGTCAAATGTTTTTTCTGTGTCTGTTGAGACTATCATATGATTTTTATCCTTGATTTTGTTGATGTGGTGTATTACATTTATTAGCAAATTACATTGTTATTACATTTAATAACAAAATATTAGCAATCAAAATTTTGTTGAGGATTTTTATATCTGTGTTCATCAGAGATATTGGTTTCCAGCTTTCTTTTTTTTTGTTGTACCATTGTTTGATTTTGGTATCAGGGTGATGCTGGCCTCATAGAATGAGTTTGGGAGAGTTTGGAATTTCTGTTTTAATCTTTTTGGAATAGTTTGAAGAGAATTTGGTATTAATTCTTTAAAAGTT
>NW_007731088.1:146320-150439 GCF_000696425.1 Galeopterus variegatus | reverse complement strand
TTGGCATATAGTTGTTTGTAATAGTTTCTAATGATTCTTTGTATTTCTGTGGTGTTGGTTGTAGTGTCTTCTCCTTCATTTCTAATTTTTGTTATTTGGATTTTCTCCCCCTTTTTTTAAAAATTTTTTTGTGTTAACCTAACTAATGATTAGTTTATTTTATTTATCTTCTCAAAAACCCAAATTTTTGTTTCATTGTTCTTTTGTATCATTTTTTCAGTCTCTATTTCATTTCGTTCTGATCTAATCTTAAATATTTCTTTCTGTTTACTACTTTCAGGATTGGATCTTTCTTGTTTTTCTAGTTCTTTGAGGTGTAGTGTTAGGTTATTTATTTCAAGTCTTTATTTTCCTGGATGTAAGCATTTATTGCAATAAATTTATCTCTTAGTACTGCTTTTGCCATATCACACAGGTTTTGGTATAATGCGTCATTATTTCATTTGCTTCAAGAAATTTTTTGATTTCCTGTTTAATTTCTTCTTGGACCCATGGGTCATTCAGGAGCCTGTTGTTTAATTTCCATGTATTTATGTAGTTTCCAGTGTTTTGCTTGTGATTATTTTGTTTTAGTCCATTGTGGTCTGAAAAGATACTTTAAATAATTTCATTTTTTAAAAATTTCCTGAGACTTGATTTGTGACCTGACATGTAGTTTACTCTGTAGAATATTCCATGTGCTTTTGAGAAGAACGTATATTCTGTAGTTTTTTGCTCAAATATTCTGTAGATATCCACCAGGTCTAATTGGTCTCAAGTGTAGTTTAAATCCTTTGTTTGTCTGTTGATTTGTTGCTTATGTTATCTGTCCAATGCCAAGAGAGGGATGTTCTGGTTCCCCACTATTATAAAGTTGGGGTCTACCACTTTCTTTAGGTCCAGCAGTGTTTTTTTAAAAAAATATCTGGGTGCTCCCAGTGTGGGTGCATGAATATTTATGATTGCTATGTCTTCTTGTGGGATAGATCCTTTTATCATTATGTACTGGCCTTCTTTGTCTTTGTTTATAGTTGTTTGTTTCAGGTCTATTTTATCTGATATAAGCATAGATACTCCTGCTCATTTCTGGCTTTCATTTATGTGATATAGCTTTTACCATCCTTTCAATTTTAGGCTGTGTGTGTCTTCAAAGGTGAGGTGAGTCTCTTGAAGACAGCATATAGTTGGGTCTAGCTTTTGAATCCAATCAGTCAATCTATGTTTTTTTCCGAATGGGGAGTTTAATCTATTTATATTTAGGGTTGTTATTGACAGGTATTTTCTTACTCCTGGAATTTTATTGCTCTTTGTTAAAGTGTTTTAAACGTCTTTTGTTCCTTTCTTTGCCTTTTATTATTTTCCTTCAATGTTTTTTGCTTTTTGAGGTGGTAAGATTTCATTTCTTTCTATTTCTCATTTGCATTTTTGTTTTACCAATTGGTTTTGTTCTTTCTTTTGTATTTATGATAGTGATTCTCATTTTTTGAATTCCAGATGCAGGACTTCCTTGAGAATTTCTTGCAGGACTGGTCATGTGGTGGTGAATTACTCTAATTTTTGTTTGTGTGGGAAATACACTATTTTCCATCATTTCTGAAGGATAGCTTTACTGGGTATAGTATTCTTGGCTGGCAGTTTTCTTTTCCTTTCTTTTTTTTTAGTATTTTGAATATATATTCCCATTTTTCTCTGGCCTGTAGAGTTTCAGTTGAGAATTCTGCTGTTAATTCAATGGGGGCCCCCTTTTAGTTGACGACACTTTTCTCTTACTGCTTTTAGAATTGTGTCTTTTTCTTTGAGCTTGGCCAGTTTAACCAGTTTGATGTGTCTTAGAGGGGATCATTTTTAATTGAATCTGTTTGGGGATCTTTGAGCCTCCTGGATCTGATGGTCCCTGTCTCTCTCTATACCTGGGAAGTTTTATATTTTTATTTAATTGAATATGTTTTCAATGCCTTTTCATTTCTCCTGCCCTTCTGAAATACCCATGACTCAGATGTTTATGCAATTAAAATTTCCTGCTAACTCTCCTAAATTTTCATTTTTTCAAACATTTATTAATTTATCATCATTATTATTTTACATTCCAAGATGTTGCTGTGGAGCAGTTTGGAGGAGGGGCAGAAAGAAAAGGGGAGGGAAATATGGTGGCAGGAGGAGGGAGGGTCTGGTCAGGACCAGTGGCATCCCTCTCTTTCTGGCAGGGGAGCCCTGGGAGCTTCCAGCAGCAGCTTGATGTTCATTGCTGGGCTGGATATGGACATTGGGGTGGCATGGCTGAGGCACTGGGTGCCCCCACCCCAGCTCAGGATCCTGGGGCACTTCTGGCAGTGGCTTTTTGGTTGTCTCTGGGCTTATAGTGGACATGAGGGGGCCATGGCCGAGGTCCCTAGAAAACCATTGCCCCAGCTTGGGATCCTGGGTTGTTTCCAGCAGTGGTTTCTTGATTATTGCTGGGCTGGATGTGGATGTCAGTCTCCTGAGTGAGGCCCTCAAATCCCCATTGCCCTCACTCAGGAGACTGGGGTGGTTCCAGTGGTGGTCAGTGGTCATTGCTGGGCTGGATGTGGACATTGAGGGGGCATGAAGATGACTAAAGAATATATAAGAGACAGAATAATAACTATGAAACATTTTGAGAAAAAAAATCTTAAAGAAAAAAAAGAGTTCCAGCCCTGATGATTTCTCAAAATGCTATTTAAATATTCCAGAGCACAAAAATACCAAGATTCTAATTAATTTTTGGATTCAAATTTTTATATAAATAACAAAATTTGTAAAAAGTAGCCCAATTAACACAGTGACATTATAGACTCAGCTTACTAGTAAATACTTATATAACACAACATTCTTACTAAAATTTCAGCAATTTGAACCCAGTAATTATATATCTACAGATATGTGTATATATTTCCCGTGATTCAAAGGTTATTCCTTATTAGAAATGTATGTATAAAATTTACCTCATAAATGTATTTTAAAAACCAATAAAATTTTTTGATGTTTTAATTAAGAATCAATGCTGAATTTTATTTAATAAAACAAGAACAGATGGATTCCCATTTAACATTATAGATATACATAGATATGTGAATATAGATATATAAATATTCAAAAGGCAGCTGCATTCTGAATGGAGAATCACTAAAACTTTTCCCATCAAAATCTAGTTCATACAAGGATATCTACCCTCATTTATACCATTTAACATTATTTTAGGAGTACTGTCCAAGGTATTTTGATGTGAAATGTAAATATCACATAGAAATATTGCACAAGAGAAAGATAAATTATCATTATTTGCATATGATAAATTTAAACTAAAAAGTACAAGAATTTTAATGAGAAAGCCATTTAAAAATAGAATTCAGTGAGTAACAGCATTGCTATATAAAATCAATTGATTTATAACAGCAATTTAAAAATCCATCTAAATAAGCACCTTTGTAAGTGATGATTCCAGCCATTATCTATCCCTAAAACCTGAGGTTCCTGCAAATTTAACCATGTCAGTGCAGTCTTTTTTGCATTATCAGCTGAAGAAAAATGGGTTCCCTTTAAGAATTATTTAAGGCTAGTAAACAAAAAGAATTCAGATGGAGCCAAATCAGAATTGTAAGGTTGATGCCTAATGATATCCCATAGAAACTCACAAAATTGCCATTGTTTGATGAAAGGAATGAGCAACAATATTATCTTGGTGAAGGAATCTCTGTTGAAGCTTTTCTGGGCATTTTTTTCCACTAAAGCTGTGGCTAGCCTTTTCAAAACACTCTAATAATAAACAGATGTTTTTGGTGTTTGGCCCTACAGAATGTCAACAAGCAAAATGCTTTGAGCATCCTCAAAAAACTGTTGCCATGACCTTTGCTCTTGACTTTTGCTTCCAATGGCCCACTTCTACATCTTGGTAGCCATGACTTTGATTCGGCTTTGTCTTCAGGATCATACCAGCAAAGCCATATTTCATCTTTTGTTACAATTCTTCCAAGAAATGCTTCAGTGTCTTTATCCCATTTGTTCAAAATTTTCATTGAAAGCTCTGCTCTTGTCTTCAGCTGATCTAGGTGCAACAGTTTGGCATGCACTGAGTGGAAAGTTTGTTCAACTTTAATTTTTCATTCAGAATTGTGTAAGTTG
>NW_007731088.1:144555-145519 GCF_000696425.1 Galeopterus variegatus | reverse complement strand
TTGTTCAAAATTTTCATTGAAAGCTCTGCTCTTGTCTTCAGCTGATCTAGGTGCAACAGTTTTGGCATGCACTGAGTGGAAAGTTTGTTCAACTTTGATTTTTCATTCAGAATTGTGTAAGTTAAACCAATTGAAATGCCTATGGTCCTTTTCAATTAGGGAATGGAAAAGATTATTTTTTTCATTGCAAACTGATGTGGATGGTCTGCCACTGTGGGCTTCATCTTGAACATTATATTATCCCTTCTTAAAACAAATTATCCATTTTTAAACTTCTGAATTGGAGGTGGGGTGGGGCATTGTCCACATAAACACTTTGTAAAGCACCAGTGATTTCACCCAAGCATCATCATAAATTTGGTGTTTGTTTTTGCTTCAATTTTAGCAGAATTCATATTGCTCTGATAGAGGCTCTTTTAAAACTTGCCTTATCCTTTCCAGTTCCTAACACTATATCTTGTTTAGACATGTTATAACAAGTCAACACAAGTTTATTGTGGTGCAAGCAATTTTTGCAATCCATGCATAGATTTTTCATAATATACATTTTTCATGAACTTTTTTGAAGACCCCTCATATATAGTCACTATTAGGAATGGCGGATTTTCTGCAGAAAACCAACCCTGTCAATGAGATATCATAATAGATTAAAAATATTCGTTTCAAAGCTAAAAGAGGCATCAGGAGCTTATAAGGCCAAAATCTCAAATAGAACTGAAAGATAGAGATAAGGCTGACATTCACATTTTTTTTCCCCTCAAGTTGTCATTTGTTGAATTGTAATAAGTGACTGAGAGATTGAGAAGATGAATAGGTTCTCAAATTTTCTCTAAAATTTTCATACTTCATGTGACATCTGTTAAATATTTACAAGGCAGCAAAGGAAAATAAACTCATGACTGGACAATAAGAGAGAAAAGCAAACAATACACACAAATTCACAGTTGACTGGAAATTTTATGCT
>NW_007731088.1:139919-144186 GCF_000696425.1 Galeopterus variegatus | reverse complement strand
GTGACTGAGAGATTGAGAAGATGAATAGGTTCTCAAATTTTCTCTAAAATTTTCATACTTCGTGTGACATCTGTTAAATATTTACAAGGCAGCAAAGGAAAATAAACTCATGACTGAACAATAAGAGAGAAAAGCAAACAATACACACAAATTCACAGTTGACTGGAAATTTTATGCTATAATTAAGTGTAAATGAACTAGAGTACAATATAAGTGAGACTATACATAAAGAATTAAATAATCATTTTTGTAATAAAATACCTTAGCAGATGAAGAACACAATAAATAGACTTAATAGCAGATTAATTATAGTAGGATAGATGATTAGTAAACTGGATAATAGATCAGAAAAATGATGATAGATACAAAGACTCAAGTATGTTGAGAAAATAATTTTAAAAATCACCAACCAAGCAAAAGTGACATATGGGGCACAGTGAAGAAATCTAATTTATGGGAGATTTGAGTCTTATGTAATGTGATCAATGAAGAGACAGAGAGTGAGAATGACAGGGCAGGGGAGAGAGAGGACAATAAGACATAAGCAATACTTAAAAAGCTAATGGCTGAGAATGTTGAAATTGATCATACATATCAAGCCACAGGCTAAAAAAAAAAAAGCTACAAATCCCAAGCATGAAAATATAAAGAAAAGTGCACCCAGGAAAACAATAGTAGAAATGCTAACAACTAAAGACAAAGACAAATTTTAAATGAAACCAGAAGAAGACCCAAAACACACTATCCTCAACAAATCAGCTATAAGGGTGACAGCTCACTTATAAAACAAACTTAATGAAAAGAAATAAGAAATCAAGTAAGTTTTTTTACACTTCTGAAAAAAAAAATAGCTACCGAACTAGAATACTTTAGCCAGAAAACAATATTCATAAACTTTGAAAGCAATAGAGATGCTTTTTCATACAAACACTGAAAGAAATCATCATTAACAAGTGAATGCTTAAAATAATAACAAAGTGAGTTGTTCAAGCAGTAGGATTGTAATGATCCTGGGTGAAAGTATGGAAATGCAGAAACAAGGAAAGAGTGACGCAGATTGCAAAAATACGGATACATCTAAATATGTATTGATGTAATAATAACAATAACTTGTAGAGTTTAAATATACCCAGAATGTAAACACTTGAGGGCCATAGCAAAGAAGGCAAAAAGGGAGTAAGTGGAGTTTTAGTGCTTAATATTCTTTGCTTTGTCTTGAGAGTTGTTAAAAGTAATTCAAGTTACATTTGAATGAGTCAAGAAAGTATCTTGTAAGTTTTAGGGTGGCCACAAGTAAAATAGGATATTGAGAGGAGTGTATATTTAAGAAATTACTAGATTAAAACTAATAGAGAAAAAACTAATACAGCAAAAACTTCAGAATTATAGATAACTTAATCCAAGAGAATGCAAGGTGAGAGAAACAATAGACTCAACCAGGGTTGAAAAACAATAACTGTGTAGTAGATAGTAGATAGGAAATCCAAATATAACAATAATTGCATTAAGAATAAACTGAATTGGATTATTTAACTGAATGAGTAGATTGTCAGATTCGGGGAGGGAGTGGGGTTAAAAAAATGTGCCAAAAGTGAGAGATACACCTGAATTAAAAATACAGAAAAGATGAAATATAATCAATGGAAAAATCATACCGCATAAATACAGATTAAAGAAATGCTGGTGTAGCTCTGTGTTTATCAGACAAGGTAGATTTTAAAGTTTAAACATCACTAGAAATAATGGTTTTTCAGAATAACTTTTAAAGACCAACAGTTCATCAGGAAGGTAACACTTTTATATGTGTATTAATCTAACACCTATTCATAATAAGCAATTCCTAGCAAAGTAGGGATAGAAGGAAGCTTCCATGGTATGAATAAGAGTATTTAGAAACTACAGTATCCATAATACCTAATGGTTCAATATTAAATTTATTTTTCTCAGACTTATCAATGAATTAAGGATTCATTTTATCACTTCTTTCTTTCAACATTATGTCCAATGTTCTAACGCAGAGTAAGATGGAAGAATTTTTATTATTTACTATTTACCATTGTATGAAAAAGATCAATTGTATGCAGATTGTAGATCTAAACATGTGAGGTAAAACAATAAATCCTACAAAAGTGTACATGAGAGAATAACTTCATGGGATTAGAAAATATTTCTAGGTCACGTGAAGCACTAACCATAAGTTAAGAAATTGATGAATTGATCTTCATTAAAATTAGAAACTTCTGTTTATCAGAAGACACCTTTAAAATAGTGAAAACATAGACCACAGGATAGAACAAGATATTTGCATTAGCTTTAATGAAAAAGGGCTACACATAATTTTTTTTTCAAAAAGACAGCACACTCAGAAGGGGAATGCACAAAAGATTTAACATGCACATCGCAGAGGAGTATAATGGCCAGATTATAAAATATCAAATATCTTATAAAGGTAAGACATGTTTTTTAATTTGTATAAAGTTTTTTTTGTATTAGAAATATGATTATTTGAGGGAGGAGCCAGGGAGGTTTCGGTAATGGGCCACAATAATCAACCACATTGTATATTGACAAAATAAAATTAAATTTAAAAAATAAATAAATAAAATAAAAAGAAATATGATTATTTTGTTTTACTACTTTTTAGTTTGTGATATTTCATAGGACCATTACTTACGTGGTTGATGGCTATTAAGATAAATTGTCAGGGCATGCCTAGCTTTCTTTGAGGCAGAGATATTGATTTTTATTTTTTTTTTTAGCCCTAAAAATGGTTCCAACAGTATTTCACTTACATCTTTGGATTTTAGGGCGGTCTCAAACATTTGCAATTTCTCCTAATGGTGTTGTTTACTTCCTCTGATCTAATGAGAGGTTATTGGAAGATAAAAACTTTTATGTATGAAAGTACTACTGGCAACTACTGAAGTGAATTCCTACTAGTGAACTAATTTCAGTCGATCTATACTCAAATATGAAAAATTTTATTTAAGCACATCCTGGGTCAGAATGTTGCAGTTCATATACATCACCTAATGGAAGAAGATGAAGATGCTTACAACACATGATTCTGACTGTCTAAGGAGCAATGTGACAGTGGACATGACAGAGGAGATGCATAAGAAAGCTCATGCTGCTGCTATATGAGATAATCCTGTCTATGAGCAGAAGCCCAAGAAAGAAGCCAAAAAGAAGAGCTGGAACTGTCCCCAAATGTCCCTTGCCCAGAAGAAAGAATGGGTGGCTCAAAATATGGCAAGCTTTAGAGCTCAGGAGCAGGCTGCTGAGAGATGAACCAGATAACAATTTTCTGAGGATTTTTCAGATAAAGACAATAAACTTATTGACTAAAAAAAAAGAAAAAAAAGAAGAAAGAAAAAAATAAAAGTACTTCCCCACTATCTCCCCTTGAGAATATGATTTTGACTTGCCAATGCATTTTTTTTTTCCTTTCAAATATCTCCATATTGCTAAACTGCAGCAGCAGTGAAAATGCTGGTTCCTGCATTACTGTGTCTGTGCTTCTATAATTCAGTTTTCTCTTGCTCAGACATTTAGTTGTACCTGCTTCATCTGTGATGAATCCTGAATAAGCCATTTATAGAGAACACGATGGTAACCAGAATACTTGGTGGTATCTTTTAAGTGGAGTTAGGTGATATTAATAAGTTATCTATAAAAAAAATTGCATTTTTAAAGTTTGTATAATCCCTCAGCTTGGACTGGCACACCTCATAGCATAATCTAATTTTACTTGAATTGTTTAAAAAATAAAATTTATTTGATTTTACAGATTTTTAAATATAATAATTGTAGGTTATTTTTCTGAAATGGAATTATAATTAAATTCAATTTAAATAAAGGTGTATTTATGTTTCTTATATTTATACCTAAAATATACAGAGTAGATAAAGAAATAAATATTCAGTGAGCCATAGTAGTATAAGCTATATTACATACACATGTAAACATATTTCAAAAATAACTGAATTCAGTCCAGCTAATGCTCATAAAGAAAAAAGGAATTAGCAAATTAACGACTGAATTGCTATTGGACTTCTCTAAGTCTAAAGAATTTTGGTAGCTATACAAAGAAAGTCCTTGAATTTTAGAAGTCTGATTTTTTTTTACCAGGGATCTCAGCTAAGCAAACACAGTTTTAATTGTTGACATTTAATCAAGCCAGAAGTTTTTATTTAAAGAGAGTACTATATACATTTGGAATGTTTTTCTTCTCTCTCAATAAAAATTAACCACAGTATGCTCTTTA
>NW_007731088.1:137526-139208 GCF_000696425.1 Galeopterus variegatus | reverse complement strand
AGTAACTTGCTCAATTATACAGCTTTTATGTAGGGCAGCAGGATTTAACTTCAAAGGCTATGAATTTGTCTTTATTGTATCTTCCAAACTTTCTCCTATTCACCTATATAATGATAAATAGAACATGAATACACATTGTCCCAATTATAAAATGTCTTGTTTAATCATTTTCCACTTAATGCTGTAATATCTAAATTGAATTAATATTCATTCATTATTTAAAAATATTTTTCATTGATTAGCATCTTTAGTTTCAATGGATTAAAAAAATTAGGTTAGATCACTATGAACAAAGGTAATTGAGCAGTTTAGTTTTTTATTAGTAATTTTTAAATAAAATTCATTCATTTCAAACAGATGTAGTTTTAATGTAAGGGGATTGTTTTAAACAAATGTTTTATAATGTTTAAGAACATACTGTTCTATATCATGTGTTTGTTACATAGCATGGTACATAAATGAACAATTACACGTGGATAATATTAATTTGACAGATCAATCGGTGAACCTACTGTGTGAAAAATATTTTACAAACCAGTTTGTGACGCCAAAGATAAAACAATGAACTCTGTCCTCAACACAGCTTACAAGCAAAGATTTAAACATGTTCATTCATGATGACTTGTAAAAGTGAATATATTTGTGTTAAAAAATAAGCATATGAAACACAATGATATGTCAGGAGAGAGAACTACAACATCATAGAGTAGTTTACATTTAGCTGGTGGAAGGACAGGTAGAATTTTATCACGACATCTTGGAGCAAACAGTGAGGATGTGTAAATCATACTTGTTAAAGGATAAACATCCAAGTTCTATGTAAACATTTGTAATGAATTCAGCAATGCTATATCAAAGATGAAAAGGGAAATAAGATAGAAAACATGCAACCAAATCAAAGTGGGCTATTGTACATAAAATTTATCTTGATTATTTTAGCTGAATATATAAGAACAATTCTCATATGAATTTGCAAAAAATCTATTTGAATCTCTTGCTGTAATTGTCTAAATTTATAGTTTTCTTTCAAAGCCTGAATAAACATTTATGAACACATTTTAAACAGAGAAGTAAGATAGAATTCTTCAGTGAGATCTTTTAAAGTATTTTATGATCAACATGCAACTTATCAAGTGACCTCTATAATAAGTTTAACTATGATTTATTTGCATAAAAATGTCATTATGATTCCCTCAGCCTCATGTTAACCTGATATTGGACAACATTACATTACAGATTTTTTAATAGAACATTTGAAAAACAAATATTATTAACACAAAGGAATTGGAATAAGATTTATTACGGAGCTTTTTTCTAAGTGCTTTAGACTTTTTAGTATAGGTTTGAATATATTGTCTTTAGAACTTGTTGAATGTTAAAATAAAAATAATATAAATAATAAGAATAAGTTACAGATAAAGTAAGTCCGCAAGTGTTTTGGTCATGTATATACTGCAAAAACATACGTGTGATAAACTCGAAGAGGTTTGTATTACTCCTTTTATGTTGCTATCACAGAATACCTGAAACCGGGTGATTTATAAAGAAAATGAAATTTATTTGCTTACAGTTTCTGAGGCTGGGAATTTCAAAGTCCATCTGATGTTGCGGACAGTGACCCAGGGGTCTCACATTGAAAGATGGTGGAAACCAAGAGAGCAGAGAGAGAGAGACAGACTCTC
>NW_007731088.1:134339-136652 GCF_000696425.1 Galeopterus variegatus | reverse complement strand
ATATATATAATATATATATAATATATAATATAAAATAAAGGTGTCTATTAGATAATTGTCTATTAGTATATATCTTTGAATATAGAGAAATTTGTGTCACAATGTTAGAAGAGTATAGAAAGGATATCTTTTCTATAATTTTTATGTTGCTAGCCAATTTATTTATTATCAATTCTTTTTTATTCCTATAATCACCTACAAAATTAATCTGGTTACTATATTGAATAAAATGTCTGTACTTAGTATGCAAACTAAAACGTAAGCATCACCCAGTCTGTGTTCCATAGTATATTGTTCTTAGAGATCATACTAATCTGGTAAAAAGATTATAAAATACTATCATTTGTTTAAATAGTATATTGCTCTTAATTGTTTTAATTGCATTGCTACGTTTATTTTGTCACTCTATTTTCTCTGCTTACTTTAAAAATAAGTATATCATAATAATAGGCTTTATTTGCCTCACTGGCTTTGCCACTAAGAAAGTTTTATTTACTCGTATGTTTTCATTAACTTCAAACCTAACCTTTATCACAGTATTTTCTTTCATATTTACATACATATCAACANTAATACGTAAAACTTGAGGGACACAATTCAAGCTTCAGGGAGTCTTGGGGGGACATAATTCAATCCTCTACAAGGTTATTTTTTACCTTTTTACACTTTTCTTAAAGAAAATTAATGTTCTCTGTTAAAATCACTGAATATCTTACCAGAGCCTCAATATGAAATTTTTCTTTTTGGTTTAAATTGTTTTTATCATTTTTCTCAGTATCAGAGTATTCCTTCCAATTCGTCCTGAATATGGATCTCCTAGAGAAACACTGGAATGGTTTAATCTATGGCTCTACAGAACGTAGGTGAATTTATTAATTAAACTATTACATGATTATAGAAATATATTTGTAGACATTTTNATTAACTTCAAACCTAACCTTTATCACAGTATTTTCTTTCATATTTACATACATATCAACACTTGTAAATAAGGGTGACTTTGCTTTCAGAGCATGTGGAATAAATTCTTGAGAGAAGTGATTATAAGCTCCTATACTATTTCATTGCACTTCCGAGAAGTCAAGACTCTTATTGAATGTGTGCCTTCCATTTGCATCACATAAGAAAGAATTAAAGGAGTGAAAGTGTTGATTTACTGTGGGTTTATTCTATATTTATTTAATTCACAGCAATCTTTATGCTGTAACTACCTAACAAAAATGAAAATGCTGTGAATTAAAATATTCAAATATTTAAAGAAAAATTCCAATTGTTTAATGTCATTAAACCCTGAAAAAGAATTGGATACATTTACTGAGTGCATTATTTATCATAAACATAATACTACAGTAATCTTGTTGTTGATATAAGTCTTTTGTTCCTACTAAACACTGTAAAGAAGCTCTCATTTTTATCATCAATTAAAATGTCTAATATACTCTTTAGTGCTGAAAAAAAAATGAGGGGATAAAAACAAAAATAACATGCCTTCTGAAGTGTTTATGTCTTAAATGAATAACAATATTCATTTAAATGAGCAGAACATTTATTAAGCAACTATATATTCATAAGCAACTCTATTGTTAATCCATAGAAATTACAATGAAATTAGATTATTATTTCATTTATTTTATTAAATAAATACTTATTGAATATCTAATATGTATGCTTCTGGACACTGATGATGTCTTAGTGAACAAATCAAGCAAATATTTTGCCTTTTCTTGCTCTGCACCATAAAACTAGGCTTATATGAGGTGTGGATAAGTAGACAGACAAGTCTAGAGAGAAAGCCAACGTCCTCTACAGTAAACTAGCAGTGTCTGAATTATGGGTGTGGAAGGTCGGTCATGTTAAGAGATGCGTGCTTTAAATTAAGATTGTTAAAGTATTAAAATTAAAAATATGATCATGAGAAACACAGGATAAGTTATCAAAACAACAGAAGTGGGATTACTCTAAGTAATGTTACTAAGAATATTCTACCAGCAACAATGAAAAATTTTACATAATTCATGGCAACAATTGGGGAAAAATCATGGTCATGATTATTAGTCAACAAGTTGAGATGGCTGATCAAACTGGATTCAGAGATGTATGAAGCTCCAGGAAAAAAGATTGGCATAACCAGTGCACATAGGTGTGAAGATACATGACATGTGGTGTAAAAACAAGTAATTTCATCTGACTGGAGCTAAGGCCTATCATGCAGGGAGTAGATACTTGGAAAAATTTAATAAAGACAAGTTATTAAAATATTGTACAATTAAGTTTGGGAAAGACACTGAAAACCACCAGAATAAAAAAAAAAAA
>NW_007731088.1:130190-132817 GCF_000696425.1 Galeopterus variegatus | reverse complement strand
TTTAAGTTTAAATGAAATATCCATCAGTTAAATTAAAACTGACCATTATTTTCTATTTTAGGGGGAGGAGATGAGTGGATAACTTGCCAAAATACCATAAGCTCTGTCAAATAAATGTTTTTACTCTGTACTCATTATAAAGACATCTGCTTTTAATCTTAAACCTAAGGCTCATTTGTGTGATCTCAATAGTTATCAATTGATCATTTGCAAAGGCTAATGTTCTCCATAATGTTTGATAATGTTCATTAGACTGACAATGCATTGAATTGTTCTGTGAACTGCTATGTTTGTTGGTGTCCTTATGTCTTCACTGTTTGTTTACTGCAAAATCTTGTTCAAATCTAAATCTAGCCATGCAGTTGATGGGAGTGTTTCTATGTGAAGATGATGTTTTTTGTTTGTTTGTTTGTTTGTTTGTTTTTACCAATATTTACATTTCATGTGCTCTCAAAGTTCTAATGAGGAACTTTATCTACTCATTTCTCTAAACAGTCTCCCCTTTATCTCTGTTCCATTTCAGATCCTTTCAGTAAATAATGTTGTTTTAATTATAGAACCTTTTAAACTTTGCAACATTTTTTTTAGTATATAAAAATGTTTAATCATTATTTTATTAATTCTGTGCATTCTAAATTAAAACTTTTGACCTTATGCCAACCTTACCCTCTATCCTTTGGAACTTATTGCAAAATTATTGAGAAAATTTAAATTTTTGCTCCAAATATAGGTTCATAAGAAATAAAATTTACTTCAACATAGTTGGAATGAATAAACACCTTGCAATTTGATGTGATATACATTGTCTTAAAATATCGAATTATTTTCTGGAAAAAAACTTTCAGTATATTTTATAAATATATATTATACAGCAGATAATTTATTTGCTGTCTCTCAGAAATCCGTCATTAGTCAGAAAATTACAGACATACCCATCTTCCCATCAAAGCAGGGTTTAAAAATTAGCATTGTTTTCAAAACACATTTTGGGCAGGGAATAAACTTAAAATGTGCATGCACATCAATGTTATTTTATTTTCTTCAAGTTTCAGTATAGTTATTATTGAATAGGACTCCTGATTAAATGTAAGTTTAGATTATAGAAACTTGTTAAAGGGACTGATCATATATATATCAGTGTCTCTCAGGTTTTTGTTTGTATTGTTTCTCTTGTCTATAATTTATTTAGAACTTTTCTCTCTACTGGTAACTAATAAAAAAGAACAAAACAATGTGATTAAAAGAATACAAGCATATTTAGAGTAAGTTGTGACAGTATGGTTATATACACATCTGCTTTAATATGAAAAATACAAATCATTTATATTTCTAGAAATGCATTATATCTTTTAAAATGTATTTTAAAACTCATAAGCACAAAATTGGGTTGCATTACTACATTTTATTTGTCCTGAACATTATTTTTTTCTGGACTACTCATCATTTTTTCATGCTCCTTTTAGTAACTCAAGTCTGACCCCTGAGCATTTAATTTTTCCGGCCAGCATCTTTGCTTCAGGGATAGACATGAAATTCAACAACCATTATGGGTACATAGTAGGGGTTTTGCAAAGATTTTTAGAACAGAAGCAAGCTTTTAATTCTGGGTATGAATATGGAGAAAAAACTCTCAAGAAACTACCATGTGAAACTCACACAAAAGGCAGAAAATCTAAGAGAAGAAAATAAAATATTTCTTTATGTCACTGAATCCAGCTATATACACTAATTGATCTTGAGCCAATAAATTTCTTTTTACTTAATTTCTTTGCACTGACTTGCAAGTGAGGTTCACTTAATTGATACTCTAAGATTAGCCTTAAAAAAAACCCCAAAACTATAAAATCATGACAAGCTGAAATTTTTAAGTGGTTAGCAATTATTAATGTATCTTCCTAAATAAATATGATTTTCTAAATAATGAATTAGAAGTACATTTATTCTTTCAAAAAATATTTATTCACCCCCTGCTTGGGATATGCAGTTGACCAAACAGGTAAAATCTCAGGCTGTAGGACCTTAGTTTCCTTTGAGCCAATTTAGTGCTCAGTGTTGAGTTTTTCTTTTTCTTTTCTTCAGTTAGCCAAATACTTCTCAGCAAATGGACTTTAACTGAATATAAAAAGACATGTTAGAATTATGAGCCATTTACTCTGAAGATCCAAAAACTCATTTTCACGGTGGGATTTTGGGGAGGCGTGTGATTAATGTGCCCCCAACTCAGGGTTATCTCCTTCACTCATGAGCCCTGATGACTGAGTATTCGTTAGAAACTCCTAATTTTGGTTTAAGGCATTTGTTTCTCTTGAAGTTCTGATCCACTCTTGTCTTCTAGAGCAGAGTTGTATATCTAACTGCCCATTAGATACCTCCAGTTAATTTCTAATAAACATCCAACAAAACTCCAAACTTTTTATCATAATGTGCAGTCCCAAACTTCATCTTTTAGCAGGGATGAGGAGAATGCGTTCAAATTCTGTTATATTGCTTGGAAGTCTGAACTACTAGCAGCAAAAATTAAAGAAAAAAATCACTTTAAGGATACAGAGGTAAGAGTGACAGAAGTAAAGAGCTGTTGAAGTTGACATGCAGCCATTTATATGTTCCCCCCCCCCCCCCCCCCCCCC
>NW_007731088.1:112998-128902 GCF_000696425.1 Galeopterus variegatus | reverse complement strand
AATATCTTTCCATCTTTTTGTGTCTTCCTTAATTTCTTTCAGAAGTGGTTTGTAGTTCTCATAGTAGAGATATTTCACCCCCTTGGTTAAGTTGATCCCTAGGTATTTTTTTTTTTTTCATGACAATTTTAAATGGGCTTTCTTTATTTCTCTTTCTGTTAGTTCATTATTTGAGTATATAATATATGCAATGGATTTGGGGGGGCATTTATTTTGTATCCTGCAATGTTACTTAAGTTATTAACCAGCTCTATGAGTTTTTTGATAGAGTCTTTAGGTTTTTCTATATATAGTGTCATGTTATCTGCAAATACAGTTTGACTTTGTCTTTTCCAATCTGGATTCCCTTTATTTGTTTTTCTTGTCTGATTGCTCTGGCTGGTACCTCCAGTACTATGTTAAATAGAAGCAATCTACAGATTCAGTGCAATCCCATCAAAATACCAATGACATTCTTCAGAGAAATGGAAAAACAACATTAACTTTCTTATGGAACAACAAAAGACCCCAAATAGTCAAATCAGTCCTGATCAAAAATAAATAAATAAATAAATAAAATAAAGCTGGAGGCATAACACTATCTGACTTCAAATTATACTACAAAGCTATTGTAACCAAAACAGCATGATGCTGGTATAAAAATAGGCACTTAGACCAGTGGAGCAGAATTGAGAAGTCAGAAATCACACCTCAGACTTACAGCCATCTGATATAGAACAAAGAGAACAAAAATCTACATTGGGGAAAAGACTGCCTCTTCAACAAGTGGTTCTGGGAAAATTGGATATCCATGTGAAGAAGAATGAAACTAGATATGCATTTCTCACCATACACTAAAAACAACTCAAAATGGATTAAAGACTTAAGTATAAGACCTGAAACTGTAACATTACTAAGAGAAAATACAGGTGAAACACTTCAGGAACTAGGTCTGGACACACACTTTATGAACATGAGCCCAAAAGCACAAGCAGCAAAAGAAAAATAAATAAATAAATAAATAAACAAATGGGACCAAATCAAACTAAAAAGCTCCTGTACAGCAAAGGAAACAATCAACAGAGTGAAACGACAACCTACAGAGTGGGAGAAAATTTTTACTAACTATGCATCTGAAAAGGGATTAATATCCATAATATACAAGGAACTCAAGCCATTACATGGTAAAAAAACAAATAACCCAATCAAAAATGGGCAAAGGAGCTGAATAGACACTTTTTCAATAGAGGACATACAAATGGCCAACAGGTACATGAAAAAATGCTCAACATCACTAGTCATCAGGGAAAGGCAAATTAAAACTACACTGAGATACCACCCCACTCCAGTTAGACTGGCTATCACCAAAAAGACGGTGAATAACAAATGCTGGCAAGGGTGTGGAGAAAAGGGAACACTACTGCACTGTTGGTGGGACTGTAAATTAGTACAACCACTATGGAAAACAGTATGGAGGTTTCTTAAACAACTACAGATAGATCTTGTATATGGTCTAGCAATCCCTCTTCTGGGTATATACCCAGAAAAATGGAAATCATCATGTTGAAGTGATACCTGCACTCCTGTGTTCATCGTAGCTTCGTGTACAATAGCCAAGACATGGAATCAACCTAAATGTCCATCAGTTGATGATTGGATAAGGAAACTGTGGTATATATGCACCATGGAATTCTACTCTGCCATTAAAAAGAACAAAATTCTCCCATTTGCAACAACATGGATAAATCTGGAGAAACTTGTATTGAGTGAAATAAGAAAAGCACAGAGGGATAAATACCGCATATACTCTGTCATTAGTGAGAGCTAAGAGATAAAGAAGAAAAGAAAGAAAGACCACAGTAATGCACTGGACTTACAGAGGCAGAGAGCATACCTTGGGCTACAAAGTGGAGTTCAGGGGAAAAGGAGGAGGGAAACGGAGGTTGGGGATAATTTGGTGGGGGACACAGGGTACAAACACAATTTTTGGTAACGGGTATGCTGCCAGTATGAATCTGACCTTCACATCTTGGGCACGAGGGGTGACAGTCAGCTCTATATCTCATTAATACTCATAACCAATTAAAAAAAAAAAAAAACGGATATGCCCAGTCTGGTTACAACCTACTCTCTTCTTTAAATATATATGTTTTAATTTTCATATATATATGAAAATATGTCACTGCATTTGGTTAATCAGCAGAGACCACTTATGCTGTTTCTTCTTCTATCAGCTCTGTAGAAACAGCATTAAATGTGGACATAGAAGCCCCAAATAAACTTAGCAGATGACTTTCTGGGTTGGATCTTATAGCATCTAGTGGGGTTTGCTGACTCTGAAAAGATAATGAGGGGCCAGCAGGAGAGATAATTTCTTCTTATTATCAAAATTAAGCATCCTGTACTCATCTCACAATCTCCTTACCACTTTACAAAAAATAAAATAAATAAAAATACCAGGGTATTTGGAGGAGGAGTGAGAAGAGAAGCAGAATTTTCCTATTCTGTTTATACTCATTTAGACTACAATTTTTTTTTTTTCTTTCCTTCCTTCGTTTTCTCAGCAGCACTAAAATCTTTGGGAAAGAAAGTATTTAAAAAAGCAAAAGGAACTAAAGTGAATATTTGCATTGTTGTTGACTTTTTTTATTTTCATAAATTTTAGAACTCTCTACCTGTACACCAAATTTATTATTTTCAAAAATTGAATTCAGTGTAAAATATACACTAGACAATTTGAGGAATAATATGAATAGAGAGGCGGAATGACAATTGTAAACGAATTATGATTATTCCATTAGCTCACATGAATAACAAAATAAAAAAAAATAAATAAAGACATAAACTATTTTAAATATGTTGAAATATCAGCAATCTTAAAATGTTTAATGGCACCGAAGTATTTTGTAATTTGCTTTTGGCAGAAAGTAGCGTTAATATTTAATATTGTAGCAAATAAATTTAAGTTCTCTAATATTAATCAGAATGGACAACATGATATTAATTTAACCTGTTTAGAGGCATTTGAGATCAATTTTTTTCTCTAGAACTCTCCAGTTTGAGTTAATATCCCCTAAAAATTCTGCCTTTGGATGATTTAGCATGCTTTCCAACCTTAAATTTGAAGTTTAAACAACAAAAAATATTATATTTGTATTTTCTCATTATTTCCAGCCCTGTCACATCACTTATGGTATATTACTTAATGATAAAGAGTGCCATAAATGAAATTGCATGCTATAAAATATCATAATACAATAAATAAAACAGAGAACTCAGTGGCTTCATTTTATTTTCCTTGAACCATTAACCAAGCATTGCTATTATCTTCAGTGACAGAAATTGGTGATGACAGAAGGCTTGCATTTTCTGCTGCTGAGCTGAAAACACAGATTAGGAAACAGGCAGAATTTTTTATAATTTTATTTTCAGGGGTATAGTTAATCGTCCTCCTTTTTCCAGGCATGATTAGAGCCATTTTGACATCTAGCAAGGCAAAAAAACACATAATTTACTTTTCAAGGAAAAGCAAAATGAAGCCTCAGAAAATCATTTCATCTTGTCCTCTTTTTCTAACCAGGGTTCAACCTAAATCCAGCAAAAGGAGATGAATCAAGGTCTGAGAGGAAAGTTAAGTTAGTCTTTTCCAATCATCATTGTCTCATCCACTGATTCATCCACTCAACCAATACTAATTGAGTGTTTTCCAAGAGCTGAGTACTGGAGGTGCAGGTATCTAACATCATTATTTTAAATTCTTGCCTTCAAGAAACCCAGAGGGATGAAGCAAAGCTTTGAGATGGGAAAAACACATGGTAAACAGAGTCCCAAATGGTGAAAGTTCTTTGACTCTAAGAAGGGCAAGACGAATATTGCAGACCAAAGAAGCTTGAGTTCATACTCCCGAGAAGAAAGAAGCACTGAGCATTCGAGATGGCACAATACTGGGTATTGGGTGATCTTAGGCTGAAGAGGCAGGGAAGAAGAACGAGGCATTAATCCTGAGGTTGCTGTGAGGACATTAAAAGCTTTAGGCATGAGAGTGACAGATTGACACTTGCATTATAGATAGTTATTATTGAAATATGGGGTAATGTCTAAATGAATTAAAGCAAGAAGACCACTTACAGCTTCCTATTGGTGAGAAATCATGTCCTGCATTATGAACTGGGGACAGTGGGAATGGAAGGCAGCAGACAGTAAAGACTGCTTCCAACGTACTGTGTTTACAACCATCTGTCTTGCTTTCATTTCTTTCTCAGAAACTTTATTTCCACATCTTTGGGTTGTAATACCAACTGATAGAGAAATTAGCATTTTAGCTTTCTTAGAGTGAATTTTCAAATATATCCAATAATTATTAAGTAAACTTTCATCTTTTCCTCTTTTATGTTACAGCAGTTTGTCTTTCCACATTACTCTACTTTCTAAAAGTTTAATAAAAACCTCTTAATCCAGCACTGGCAAAACCATTTAGGTCAAAGTCTAAAAGTTTTTCTCCTCAGTGCCAAGCACAGGACCTTGCACTTTCAAAGTTTCTAATAAATATTAAATGTAGGCAGGTATGAATTATTTAGTGAATGTTATCAAATTGATTACAGTGAATCTCTCTTCAAGAACTTGTTAATAAGAGGGGTAGGACAGGTTTCTGAGGTTAAGATCAAAACAGAGATTTGCAAAGTCACATTAAACAAGCAGAAATATATCCAGGTGACTGAGACTAGATTGTACCCTTAGCTAATTCATTTATCATCTGGCAACATTTCTTTCCTAAAAATTACTCTAGTGCAAGATATAAATCTAAATTAAATATGAGACAGATTAAAACATTAGTATTAGGATACTTTGGTCACAAGTGACAAAGACCCAATTAAAAATAATTTAAGCCAAAAGGAAGGAAGGAAAGCAGGAAGGAAGGAAGGAAGGAATAATGTAATGAAGTAGTTTTTATTGATCTTGGAAATGGAAAAGTTTACACGGTGGATTTCAGGGGAGGCTTGGCCCAGTGCCTCAAACAATGCCAAAGGACTTCCTTTTTATTCTCTGTACAGACTTTCTTATGTGGAGTAGTCATAATGGTCCCTCTATTATCTCAGTTTATCTACCCTAAGATGAATGCTTTCTAAGAGTTAAGATGAGTGATCTAAGAGTTAAGTGTTAGATATTAGAATTTGATAGAAAAGTCCTGGCAGATATTAATTTAGTCAGTTTGTTTTACAAACACATTTCTGAGTCTATCACAGTGACCAGAGAGCTGTACACATAAATGGGTAGAGAAAACTTGCTTATTAGAAGAGAAAGTGGTAGCCTCAGATACCTAGAATACACAGATTCTCAAAGGCAAATCTGGCAGTGTTTATTTAAGTATAATCAAATACCTAAATGCTCTCATAATATAGCTAGAGGTAGGGTTCACATTCTCTTTTCTGAGATACCCCAAGATTTAATTTTTTTCTCTGCCCTAACTTTCACTGTGAACTTGAACAGTTTATTTATTCACTTTCTTTTTTATAAAAATAGAAAAATTCACATCCCTTTACTTAATATGCATATTAATTTATAAAATATCATTTATGGCAGAGACTGCAAAGATAGCATTAACCTAAAATATTTTGTTTTTAAGGAAAACAGGGTGAAAACAGAGAAGCAGTACATTGTATTATTTGTGCAAGCTTTTTTAAAAAGAATAATTTTTATACAAAGTGGAATATTACTCTGCCATAAAAAAGAGTGAAATACTGTCATTCACAGCAACATGGATGAACTTAGAAAAATCATTTTAAGTGAAATAAGCCAGACACAGAAAGAGAAATACCATATGTTTTCACTCATAAGGGGGAGCTAAAATAATATAGAAAGAAAGAAAGTTACAACATTCACAATAATACACTGAACTTTCAAAAGGAGAACTGAGGCTACTAGATGTGGGAAGGAAGAGGGAAGGGGGGAATGGGTAAAAGGCCATGAATAGCAATGATAGTGTATAAATATATATATACACACATACATACATACATACATATGTGTATATATATGTATATATATATAGTGTATAAATATATATAGTATATATATGTATATATATATAGTGTATATATATATATATACACATACATACATACATACATATGTATATATATTTCCTAAGCAGAATGATCCATTTTTTGTTTGTTTGTTTGTTTGTTTGTTTTTAAGATGTTATTCTCCCAAACACATGCCTTGCAATTTGCTAGGATTTTCCCAACTTTTTTCTCACAAGAACTGGCAAAAGCCACCCTGTCATTGTTGAATTTCCTTAAACATACACACATACATACATACATACATATGTATATATATATGTATATATATACATATGTATATATATTTCCTAAGCAGAATGTATATATATACATATGTATATATATTTCCTAAGCAGAATGATCCGTTTTTTGTTTGTTTGTTTGTTTGTTTGTTTGTTTTTAAGATGTTATTCTCCCAAACACATGCCTTGCAATTTGCTAGGATTTTTCCAACTTTTTTCTCACAAGAACTGGCAAAAGCCACCCTGTCATTGTTGAATTTCCTTAAACACATAAGAGTAGTTTTCCTGTCTCAGGGCCTTTGCATTTGTTTTGGGGGCTATTGATTCAAATATCACCAACTCAGAGAGTCTTCCTTCACCAATCTGTCTAAAACTGCCAGTGTTCTCTATCTTCATACAGAGGGCTATTACATTAAAAATGTTCTAAGAGTTGAGTATTAGACATTAATAAAACTGTATTAGATTTTCATAAAGGAATCCTAGGTAGATTAAATAATTCATGAAGCATCCAAACAAAGAATGGAATATAGTGTTCCTATAAAAAATGATAAATATTGATGTATTAATTTCCAAGGTATACTGCTACTCTATTTTAGTATATTCCCATTTTTTATAAAACTATTATGAACATATTTATATACACGTCCTTATCCATATACACATCTAAAGACATATGCTATTTCTAAAAGGACACATGATTGCTTTTGGAAAGGGAAGCTTCTTATAAAGATGTATACATTGCTTTTCCAATAAAAAAAAAAAACTATTTAAAAATAAAAGAGAACAATTTATTCACCCAATACAAAGTATTTATTGAATAACTCTTAGATGCCATGGACTGTGAAAATTGAGCTACTGGAGTCCACAGTGTTGGCTGCAAGCTGGTGACTCTCGGGTGAGTCTCAGATACAAATCCTAACATCCAGTGCACTGTGTTATCAGGAGATATAACTTGGAATCCCAATCCTTGCCTATGAGATATCATCTTAAAAGGAAGAGAGTTAATAAATAAGATAAATAAGTGAAATATATAAAGTCTAAGGTGCTTGTAAAGATAGCTGATAATTACAAAAGTAAGAGAGGAGGGATAGACATGAAAGAGGTAGAGAACAGGGCAAATTTAGACAGAATGTCTAGGAAAGGACTCTCTGAGTTGGTGAAATACGAGTTGGGGATCTGAAGAAAATGACAGATTAAGAGACAAAAAAAGCTAGGGGACAGATACTCTAGGGCAGAGATCAGCAAGTGCAAAGACCCTGAGACGGGAACATACATGTGCATTTGAGGAAGTAAAATAGGAATGGTGGGACTATTTTTTTGTTTTTGGCTGGGGGGATTGGCTGGTACGGGAATCTAACCCTGGACTTTGATGTTATCAGCACCAGGCTTTAAACAACGGTGCTAACTGGTCAGCTGTGAATGGTGTGACTATTGACAGTTCTCCTGAGAATAATGTCTTAGGAAAAGGTACAGCATTTGTTTGAGAAACTAGCCTGTCCTGATATTGGGCTAATTAGACCACCTAGATCAGGCCAAAATAATTTTCCACATGATCTGTTTAACTTAATAGGATTTTATAATATGATTGGGGAAGTAACGTGACCTAACAATTATGTGTAGTTTCTTTTATTTTGGCTTACTCTGTTATTTTGCATATAAATCCCTTTGGGCAAACTCATAGGAAAAGACTGTTTTAACAAGAACTATGTAGTTAGTGTTTCCTCAGCCCCTGGCATAATTTTTGCCTAACCGATTGCAAAATTTTATGTTAGATTGCTCATAGGGTGTTCATTTGCAAGTGAAAGCTTTTTTTTCCAGTTGAAAAAACATTCATTGAGGTAGTATTGACTATCTCTACATCAGCTGCAGTAGGATTCATTATGAGGTTAGTGTTACGTTGCTGTATTACCGAGTTTATTTTTTCTTAAACACATTAAAGATATTGTAAAAGCAGAACTAAAGTTGAATTTTGGGCTCTAAAAATTTCATTGTGCAAAAAGGAGCTAAAAATGGAAATTCTTTATCATGTAAATGCATCTCTGAATCCACTGTTAAATTTTTTTCAGACCTAGATATAAATAAAAAGAAGTTGTATGAGATTGAAATTTGTTTGCCAGTGTTGTTTTCCAAGTACTACTAATCATGCCCTTCCAACAAAAGGAAGTTACTAATAACCTTCAACATTTTTCTCAGATCTTGCCAACTAATACAGAACCATGAGAAGATTTTAACCGAGATGAATGAGAACACAGGATATTTATCTTTTGGTGCCTGGCTTATTTCACTTAACATAATGACCTCCAAGATAATCCATGTTGCCACAAATGACAAGATTTAATTCTTTTTCACAGTGACATAGTATTCTTTTCTGCATATATACCAAATTTTCTTTATTCAATCATCTCTTCATGGACATTTAGGTTGATTCCATATTTTTGCAATTGTGAATAGAACTATGATAAACACAGCAGGTATCCCTTTGAAATACTGATTTTCTTTCCTTTGAATATATACCCAGTAATGGAATTGCTGGGTCACATGGTAGTTCTAAGTAAGGTTTTTTGACAAACCTCCGTACTTTGTTAATGGCTGAACTAAATTACATACCCGCCAACAGTGTATGAGTTCCCTTTTCTCAGCATTCTCTCCAGTATTTGTTGTTTTTTGTCTTTTTGAAAATAGCCATTTTAACTAGGGTGAGATGATATCTCATTGTAGTTTAATTTGCATTTTTCTGATGACTGGTGATATTGATTATTTTTTCATGAAGTTCTTGGCTATTTGTAAGTCTTCTTTTGAGAAATGGCTATTCAGATCATTTGCCTACCTTTTAATCAAAATTTTTATTTGGTTGTTTGAGTTACTTGTATATTCTGGATATTACACCTTCATTGTCTGTATAGTTTGCATACATCTTCTGCAATTCCTTGGGTTGTCCCTTCATTCTGTTGATTGTTTCATTTGCCATGGAGAAGGTTTTTAGTTAGATATAATCCCTCCCATTTGGTTATTTTTGCTTTTGTTACCTGTGATTTTTAGACTTTATTTATAAAATCAATAGTGCTCAGATTGATATCCTGAAGCATTTCCCCTGTTTAGTTTCATAGTTTTGTGTGTTACATTTAAGTCTTTAATCTATTTTTGAGATGATTTTCACTTATGGTAAGAGGTAGAAATGTAGTTTCATTCTTCTGCATTTGGATCTCCAGTTTTCCTAGCACCATTTACTTAAGACACTGTCCTTTCCCCAATGTATGTTGTTGGTTCCTTTGTCAAAAATCAGTTGGCTGTACATATGTGGATTTATTTCTAGGTTCTCTATTCTGTTCCATCAATCCATGTATCTTTGTGCCAGTGCCATGCTGTTTTGATTATTATAGCTTTGTAGTATTTTTGATATTTGGTAGTGTAATGCCTTCAGCTTTTTTCTTTTTTGGTCAGTATTGCTTTAACTATGCAATGGGTTGAATTTTGTCTCCCAAAGGTTCATGTATTAATCCCCACCGTAATGATGTTGAGGGTGGAAAATCCTATTACGGTAATTGAAAGGTGGGATCTTTAAGAAGTGATTAGATTTTGAGGACCATGTCCTGGTAAATGGATTGATTCATTCACAGAGTTATAAGTTGATGAATTAGTGGGTGGTAATGGTTGTAGTTCTGATGGCTTTATAAGGATAGCCAGTGAGCAGGTTATTTATCTGTTATTCAGCAATTTCACCATGAGATACCCTGTGTCACTACAGAGTCAACACCAAGAGCAAGAAGGCCCTCAGCTGTGTTCCCTGGACTTTGGACTTCTTAGCCTCTGAAACTGTAAGAAAAAATTTTACTCTCTATAAATTATCGAGTTTCAGGTATTCTGTTATAAGCAACAGAAATTAATTAATACAGTCTATTTGTTTTTTGTGTGTAGTTTCATACAAACTTTAGGATTGTTTTTTCTATTTCTTTGAAGAATGACATTGATAGTTTGATAGAGATTGCACTGGAACTGTAGACCACTTTGGGTTGTATAGTCATTTTAACAATATTAATTCTTCTAATTTGTGCACAAGGGGTATCTTTCTATTTGTTTTTTTGAGTGTCCTCTTTATTACTTTTATCAGTTTTTTATAGTCTTTCTTATAGAGATTTTTTACTCCCTTGGACCAGATGGCATTATTGCTATATTCTACCAAAATTTTAAGGAACTAATACCAATTCTTCTGTAACTATTTCAGAAATTTGAAGTGGTAGAAACTTTTTACTAGGCCAACATTACCCTGATACCAAATTTGAAGTGGAGGAAACATTCTACTAGGCCAGCATCACCCTGATACAAAAACTAGACAAGAACACAACAAAAAAAGAAAACTGCAGGTCAATATCCCTGATGAATATAGATGCAAAAATCCTCAACAAACTACTAGCAAAACAAATCCAGTAGCATGTCAAGAAGGTAATACATTATGATCTAAGAGGGATTTATTTCAGGGACGCAAGTATGGTTCAAAATACACAAATCAATAAACATGATAAATTACATCAACTAAAAGAATGATAAAAAACATATGATCATCTCAATATATGCAGGAAAGGATTTGACAGAATTCAGCATCCCTTCATGAAAAAAAAACAAAACAAAACAATTTAGGTATAGGAGGTATGTATCTCAACATAAGAAAGGCCATTCATGACAAATCCACGATTAACAAAAGCTGAATTATTCAGCAATTTCACCATGAGATTAAAGCGGAAAGCCTTTCCTTTAAGAATTAGAAAAAGACAAGGCTGTCCATTCTCACTACCTTTTTTTAAAATCATAATACTGGAAGTCCTAACCAGAGTGATTAGGTAAGTTCAAGAACTAATGAGCACCCAGATTGGAAAAGAGGAAGTCCAGTTGTCCCTGTTTGCTGGTTCTATATAGACAGAAACCCAAAGACTCCACAGAAAACTCTTAGATCTGATAAAATAATTCAATAAATTTGCAGGATACAAAATCAACATAAAAAGAACAGTAACACTTCTACACACTTACAATAAATTAGTAGAAAAAAATTAAGAAAGCAAACCCATTTACCGTAGCAACAACAGAAATAAAATATCTAGCCAGGTGAATTTTGTCACTGTGGGTCTATCCCTAAAAAGTAAACACCTTTTATCCTGAACTACTGACAGTCATACCCATTCAGTCTCTGGAGAGACAGCCTCTAGAACTTTCTCAAGAGATTCATTCTAGAATACTGACTTCAGCTACCCAACTTTTTCACAAATTTGCATTTATTGCATATTTGACGACAAATCCCCTGGTTGAATCCTTGAAAAATTAATAATAAGCAAATGGTTTCTATAAAGCAACATTTTTGAAGTCAAAAATGCAAAGCAAAAATAAATGATCTCTTTCTGTTAAATTCTTATGCACTCATCCTCTTATTTGAAATAGCATCATATCTTAACCCTTTTACTTTTGTAAAATGTTGAAAATGAAAAACTGCATTAAGTGTAGAGGGACTACTTTATATATTTGAAGTTTCATTTGATATTTTCTTTTGTGCTTATTCTCAAAATAAGATAAATATATCAATACTAAATTACCAACAGAAATAGTTTATCCTGATCAATATGACTTTTGGTTGTCTGTGCCAATCACTTGAACAAAGTACTTGTGTATGCCAGTCAGGACACGACTACACTTGTCAAATTAGCTGTACCACTCCACTTTGTTTTACACAAAGTGAAGTCAGTTACAATCATAAAAGTATAATTTAGAGGAATAAAAATAATTTTCAACACTGAAAAGTGCATTTCAACTCTCCTGTACTAAATATCAATGGCCAGATGACATCCATGATTTTGTCAAATATATGTACTGAGAAGATAATTTACATAATTATTCTCGGTCTATTTTACTTTCCTGACTGAAGATCATTTCTCTAGAAACTTGTAAACGGTTAATATAAGGATAATACTTAACATTTTATTGGTTGTGTGCAATTCTGCAAAATATACAAAATGTATTCAGATACATAAACTATATGTTTATATATCTGATAATACACATAAATAGGTTATGTATCAGAATATATATACTCATATATATTATCAATTTGGTGTTATATCAAATTTATAATGCAACATTATATAAGGGGAAATATCCCAAAGTTGGATATTTTTTTGAAACATAATTTTAATGTATGCATACTATATCAGTGTTTAAAATCGACCATAATTTATAATTAATTTCAAAGTTTTAAAAGATTTGGCCATTTTAAACCTGCCATTATTTCAGCTAGTGCTTCAGTGATAAAGTTTATTTATGTCTTTTTGACCATAATTTATAATTAATTTCAAAGTTTTAAAAGATTTGGTCATTTTAAACCTGCCATTATTTCAGCTAGTGCTTCAGTGATAAAGTTTATTTATGTCTTTTTGTAATTTTTAAACATTTCCTGAGAATAATCCTTAAAAGTGGACTTAAAAAATATATATAAATAAAAATAAATATATAAATAACTAAGATGTGTATGCATCTAACTAAATTCCTCTCCAGAAAACTTACTACCCTTTATAATCTCACTAGCAGTTTATGAGACTTTTCTTTACTTTATATTTGTGATATTATACATTTTCATTTAGAAATGGTATTGTATATATTTTAATCTTTTTTGTTTTAGTGAATTTAAGGATTTAAAATATACTTTTGTTGAATATTATATTGCTTTCGCTATTATAATGATAAAAAACAAAAATATACTAGATTTCCTTTATTGATTTATGGGTTTTGGAGGAAACACAAGAATCATTAGCACTCAAACAAACAATTATATCTAGTTAGGACAATGAGAGGATGTTATAAGACTGAAATGGAGGTCATGAGCTACTTTTGTATGGGCTGGGTGGGCACTAAAATTTCAACTTATTACACATTGAAGAATATGGGTGGGGAAGAGAGAAGTGAGGCATGCTAAAAGTCTTGTCTTATTTGGAGGCATACAATTGATATTGACTCAATGTACAAATAAATAGGCTTGTCATAAAATAAATATAGAACAAAATGAAACAGTAAAAAAGGTGTTTATCAAATAAAAGCTTGAAAATGAAAATAATTACAAAAACAACTTAATAGGTAGGAAACATAATGAAAATGCTTGATTAAGTTTGATCATATCAGAAATGACAGAAAATATTAGTATAGTATATTTACCTGTAGAATAGCAGAGAATCTCAGATGGGGAAAAAACAACCATTTTGACAAAATTATCCAGGTTGTACAAAATTTGCAAAAAATAGATTTTAAAACGTACATGAATTTGTTAATTGTGGGGGGATGTTAAAACACCTAAATTGATTAAAGAAGATGAATATCTGAACATGTCAATACACAATACCCTTTAAATCTATTAAGGTAAAAGATATCTGTAATAGATATAATATATTTATTTATTCATAATAATTTATTATTATAAAGCTATATTTATAATAATTTACTCTTAAGTTCTATAAGTCATTTAGAGAAGAAATAATCTAGTAGTATATAAACTGTATGAGAACATAGAAAAAGATGGGCATCCTTTGAAATTCAAACAGTGAGTTTAGTAAAACTCTACTACTGAAGTTGAGGAAGCACTAAGTATAGGCATTCGCAAAGACCCTCACACATTGTAGACCAATTTTGCCTAACAATAAATTTAAAAATTCTAAATAGAACTTTAAAAATTAAATACTATATAATGGCCAAATAAAATTTACCACAAGAAATCAAGACTGCATCAGGAAAGCTATAACTAAAATGTACTAACTAGACAGGGAATTCATTATGCAACTAATTCATTTAACAGATTAACAGAGATAAATGCGTTTTCAATACACATAGTACAGCACTTCCAGAAAATTAACAAAGTTATAAAAATAAATCTTTATGCAGTAGAGATAGAAAGAATCTTGCATTGACTGATGGAAGTTATAGTCAACATCATCTTGTAAAATGAAATCTGGAGAGCCAAAATGCCCATCGTTTTAACTCCTCAAGATTGTAGTAAAGGTTGTAGTCAATGCAATAAGAAAAAGTGAAGAAGATTAGGGGGTGGGGCCTTTAACTACTTGGAAACAAGGAGATAAGTCTGATATTGTTTCCAGGAGGTATAATCTTTGACTTAACAAAATTCACCTTTAAAACATTAAAATTTAATAAAGCTAATTTTCTAGTGTAGGGTTTTGAATAAAAATTATTATCTGTTTGGAAAAAAAAATCACAATTTTTATTATAAAGTTAAAATGTTTCATTATACCATACACATAAATAAATTCAAAACAGATTATTTTTTTAAATACATACATTAGAGAAAATTACGGAATACATTGGTGTAGTGAAGGCTTTCTAATGCAATACAGAAATTAGAGAAATTATAAAAAATAGATTGCAAATTATATCATGTTACACTACATAAAGCTAAAATGTGTATGACATTTTGGGAAATGTCTTTGAAATGTATAGAATAGATGAACAAATAATAACCATTATAATAAAAAGTGTCTAAAATAAGTAATAATTTTAGGATATAAAAGTTTAGGTAATAAAGTGGATCAATGATATAAATTGGCATGTAGAAAACAGAAATACATATGCCAATGAATATTTAACAAAAAAATGAATTTCATTACTAATGAAGGGAATTATAAAACAGTAAGTTTTTTTTTAATTAAAATTTAGTGCTGTTGATATTTTTCGGATACTGGTACACTTAAAGACAGTTGTATATGAGCATCTTTGCATGACAACTTTTGAGAATCATTTGGCAGAATTATCAAAACTTTAAATTCATAAAACTTAAACTAGCCTTTCCTTTCTAGATATTTATTCTAGAAAAATGCTGACATGTACACATAAAGGGTCATATAAAGGGGTGTACATTGCAATAATATTTAAAACATAAAGAAAACTTAAAGGCAATCTTAATTTCTATTGGTTTAAGTAAATGCATTTCAGTATATCTATATATCTATAAAATTCTAAAGAGAAAAAAATTGCAGTATATATATGTATATGGTCCCATCCAAATCTTGAAGAATGTAAAATCCTATTCAAAAAGTAATTTTTATTTACTATAAACCATATTGCATATATAATTATATGCATATGTGTACATAAAGAAAAGGTCTGGGAAAAATCACTTAGTTAATAGTGTCTAAATTCTGGGATAATAAGTGGCACTGGAGAATAAAGAGACTTGAAACTACATTATAGGGTTTAAAATTTTTATAACCTGAATTTTTTCATTTGTTTCTTGTGTAAAAGCAATGTAAAAGAGATATATTCTACCAAAATTTTTCAAGCATCCCTCCACAGACCTAAGAAATATGTCTGACAAAAAAAAATTACTTTGATAGAGTAAGTAATAGAGGTTTGAGCTCTCTTATTTCTAGAATTATGGGAATTGAATTCACTCTAAAGAACTCAAAGTTCTCTGTGCTACCTATTACATCCTATAGTAAGGTAAACTAAATAAGCTATTGGGTCCATACCCCAAAAACGTTGATTTATACCCTTTCGGTACTAATTAACCCCATAATTTCCCTCAAAATCCTCACTACCCTATTCATAGGCACTATATTCACAATACTAGGCTCCCACTGACTG
>NW_007731088.1:84894-112450 GCF_000696425.1 Galeopterus variegatus | reverse complement strand
GTAAACTAAATAAGCTATTGGGTCCATACCCCAAAAACGTTGATTTATACCCTTTCGGTACTAATTAACCCCATAATTTCCCTCAAAATCCTCACTACCCTATTCATAGGCACTATATTCACAATACTAGGCTCCCACTGACTGACAATTTGGGCCAGCCTAGAAATAAATATACTCACTTTCATTCCCATCCTAATAAAAAAAAAAATAAAAAAAAAAAACACAATCAACAGAAGCAGCCATTAAATATTTTCTCACACAAGTCACGGCATGCTTCTAATGATGGCCATTATAATCAACATAACAGACTAAGGACAATGAACAATCACTAACATAAACAACCCCATGATAACAACACTACTCACAGCAGCACTCATCATAAAATTAGGCCTATGCCCATTCCATTTCTGAGTCCCAGAAGTGACACAAGGAATCCCCCTAACATCAGGCATAATCCTATTAACATGACAAAAACAGGCCCCCATCTCGATCATATTCCAAATATCACTGCCATTTAACCCTCACATTACCTTAACTGCCACCATCCTATCTATTCTAGTAGGGGGATGAGGAGGACTCAACCAAACACAACTATGAAAAATCATAGCCTATTCATCAATTGCACACATAGGCTGAACAACAGCTGTCCTTATCTATAGCCCCCCAGTCATACTCCTCAGCCTGCTAATTTACATCATACTCACAGCTACCATTTTTAACTCAACTTTAATAGAAATCACACCACCCCATCACTAACACTCCTATGAAGCAAAATACCACTAATCGTCCCCATAATCCTCTTAGTCCTACCATCACTAGGAGGACTCCTCCCACTTACAGGATTCCTGCCCAAATGAGCTTTCATCCAAGAAATAACAAAAATGGTAGCATCATCCTAACCACGCTTATGGCCATTGTAGCACTATTTAACCTCCACTTCTCCATACGACTAATCTACCCCACAACACTCACCATATTCCCAGTGACTAATAACACAGAAATGAAATAACAACTCGAAAACACAAAGCAAAGCTTCTCACCAAAATTCTTACACTCCTGACTCTATCAATGCTACTCCTCCCCCTCATCCCAATTTTCTCCACCCTGAACTAGAAATTTAGCTTAAACAGACTAAGAGCCTTCAAAGCCCTAAGTAAGTGTCCCCCTGCTTAATTTCTGACCTAAAGACTGCAAGACTCTAGCCTACACAAACTGAATGCAAATCAATCACTTTAATTAAGCTCAGCCCTTACTAGACTAGTGGGCTCCAACCNCTGAATGCAAATCAATCACTTTAATTAAGCTCAGCCCTTACTAGACTAGTGGGCTCCAACCAGAAAAAAATTAGTTAACAGCTAATTACCCTAAACCACTGGTTTCAATCTACTTTTGCCACCGTCAAGAAAAAAAAAAAAAGAGAGGGAAGCCCCAGCAGGGTTGAAGCTGCTCTTCTAGATTTGTGATTCAGGGTGATAAATCACCTCGGAGCCTGATAAAGAGGGGTCTCAACCCCCATACTTAGATTTACAGTCTAATGCCTGCTCAGCCACTTTACCCCCTACCTATGTTCATTAACCGTTGATTACTCTCCACAATCTGCACACTATAGCTCCTATTCGGCGCCCGGGCCGGAGTAGCGGGAACAGCCCTGAGTCTCCCCATTGGAGCTGAGCTCAGGCAGCCTGGAACTGTCCTAGGTGATGATCAAATCTACAATGCCATCCTAGCTGCCCTTGCATTTGTAAGAATCTTCTTCATGGTTATGCCCATTAAAATCAGGGGCTTTGGCAACTTACTAGTCCCCCTCATCATTGGAGCTCTTGACATAGCATTCCCCCAAATAAACACTATAAGCTTTTGATTCCTCCCTCCATCATTTCTACTCCTACTCATCTCCTCAATAGTAGAGGCCGGGGCCAGAACCGGATGAATTTTCTACCCTCCTCTAGCTGGAAATTTAGCCCACGCTGGAGCTTCTGTAGATCTTACAATCTTCTCCCTACACCTACCAGATGTTTCTTCTATTCTAGAAACAGTTAATTTCATCACTATCACTATTAACATGAAACCACCAGCAATATCCCAGTACCAACCCCCCTGTTTGTATGATCAGTACTAATCACAGCCGTCCTTCTACTCCTCTCCCTGCCCATATTGGCAGCTGGCATTACCATGCTACTAACAGACCACAATCTACATATTACATTCTTTGACCCCACAGGAGGGGGAGACCCCATTCTATATCAGCATCTATTCTGATTCTTCAGACACCCTGAGGTCTATATCCTAATTCTCCCTGGCTTTGGAATAATCTCACATGTCGTAACCTCCTACTCAGGCAAGAAGGAACAGTTTGGGTACATGGGAATAGTTTGGGCCATAATATCAATTGATTTTTTAGGCTTTATTGTCTGAGCACATCACATATTCATGGTAGGAACAGACGTGTACACCCGAGCATACTTTACATCAGCCACTGTAATCATTGCAATCCCCACAGGCGTAAAAGTATTCAGCTGATTTGCCACACTACACGGAGGTAACATCAAATGATCCCCTGCTATCATCTTCCTATTCACAGTGGGGGGCTTAACAGGAATCACACTAGCCAACTCATCACTAGACATTGTCCTTCACGACATGTACTACGTAGTNCTTCTGTAGATCTTACAATCTTCTCCCTACACCTACCAGATGTTTCTTCTATTCTAGAAACGGTTAATTTCATCACTATCACTATTAACATGAAACCACCAGCAATATCCCAGTACCAACCCCCCTCTTTGTATGATCAGTACTAATCACAGCCGTCCTTCTACTCCTCTCCCTGCCCGTATTGGCAGCTGGCATTACCATGCTACTAACAGACCACAATCTAAATATTACATTCTTCGACCCCACAGGAAGGGGAGACCCCATTCTATATCAGCATCTATTCTGATTCTTCAGACACCCTGAGGTCTATATCCTAATTCTCCCTGGCTTTGGAATAATCTCACACGTCGTAACCTCCTACTCAGGCAAGAAGGAACTGTTTGGGTACATGGGAATAGTTTGGGCCATAATATCAATTGATTTTTTAGTCTTTATTGTCTGAGCACATCACATATTCATGGTAGGAACAGACGTGTATACCCGAGCATACTTTACATCAGCCACTGTAATCATTGCAATCCCCACAGGTGTAAAAGTATTCAGCTGATTTGCCACACTACACGGAGGTAACATCAAATGATCCCCTGCTATCATCTTCCTGTTCACAGTGGGGGGCTTGACAGGAATCACACTAGCCAACTCATCACTAGACATTGTCCTTCACGACATGTACTACGTAGTAGCACATTTCCACTATGTTCTATCCATAGGGGCAGACTTTGCCATCATAGGAGGCTTTGTCCACTGATTTGTCCTATTCTCAGGATATAGCCTTGACACAACCTGAGCCAAAATCCACTTTACAATTATGTTCGTAGGTGTAAACCTAACATTCTTCCCATAACACTTCCTTGGCCTATTGGGAATGCCATGATGGCACTCTGATTATCCTGATGCATATACCGTGTGAAACACCGTGTCATCATAGGATTGTTCATCTCCCTAACAGTGGTCATACTAATAATTTTCATAATCTGAGAAGCCTTTGCCTCAAAACGAGAAGTCTTAACAGTAGAACTCCCTACCACAAACCTAGAGTGACTACATGGCTGCCCACCTACCTGCCACACATTCGAGGAACCCACATACATAAAGGCCTAGTGAGAAAGGAAGGAATCAAGCCCCCTAAGAATGGTTTAAAGCCAACCCTATAGTCACTACATCTTTCTGAACAAGCAAGATAGGAGTAAAAATATTACGTAACTTTGTTGAAGTTAATTTATAGGTTCAAGCCGTTTATATCTTCATGGTGTATCCACTTCAACTGGGCCTTTGAGGCGCCACCTCCCCTATTATAGAAGAACTGCTGCACTTTCATGACCACACCCTAATAATCGTATTCCTTATCAGCTCCCTAGTCCTGTACATCATTTCTCCTATATTGACCACAAAATTAACTCACATGAACACTGTAGATGCCCAAGAGGTAGAAACTATACAAACAATCCTGCCTGCTACTATCCTAGTTCTGATCACCCTCCCATCATTATGAATCCTATATATAACAGATGAGATCAACAACCCCTCCTAACCATCAAAACTATAGGCCACCAATGGTACTGAAGCTGAGAATGTACAGACTATGAAGACCTGAACTTCGATTCATATATAATTCCCACCACAGACCTCAAGCCAGGTGAACTCTGACTCCTAGAGGTCAACAACCGAGTGTTACTTTCAATAGAAATCTCAATCCACATGCTGGTCTCATCTGAAGATGTATTACACTCATGAGCCATGCCCTTATTAGGCCTAAAAACAGAAGCAATACCAAGGCGTCTAAATCAAGCAACCTTAACAGACACACGAACAGGCCTATACTACAGACAATGCTCAGAGATCTGCGGTTCAAACCACAGCTTCATACCTGTAGTACTTGAACTAGTCTCACTCAACCACTTCGAAAACTGATCAACTTCCATACTGTAACTCCACTGTGAGGCTCATGAGCCATGCCCTTATTAGGCCTAAAAACAGAAGCAATACCAAGGCGTCTAAATCAAGCTTAACAGACACACGGACAGGCCTATACTACAGACAATGCTCAGAGATCTGCGGTTCAAACCACAACTTCATATCTGTAGAACTTGAACTAGTCTCACTCAACCACTTTGAAAACTGATCAGCTTCCATACTGTAACTCCACTGTGAGGAGTTAAACAGTGTTAACCTTGTTAGGTAAAGAATGGAAGCACCAGTCTTCCAACATGACTCGCTACCATTGCCTCTATAATCTTAACACTCTTTATTGTACTTCAACTAAAATTCTCAAAGTTTACCTACCCCTCTAGCCCTACAGAAAAACCCACTAAAATGTTAAAATGTAAAAATACACAAACCTCTGAGGAAACAAAATGAATGAAAATTTATTTGCCTCTTTCATTACCCCTGCATTAACAGGACTGCCTATTGTGACCCTCATTATTCGATTTCCAAACGTAATATTCCCCTCCAACTTCCCGCCTCATCGACAACTGCCTAATCTCCCTACAAAAATGACTAGTCCCACTCACCCTAAAACAACTGATAATAACACATAACACTAAGGGGCGAACATGATCCCTAATGCTAATCTCACTCATTGTATTTATCAGCTCAACAAACTTACTGGGCCTACTACTCCACTCGTTCACACCAACCACTCAACGGTCCTTAAACCTAGGCATGGCAATCCCGCTGTGAGTAGGCCTCTGCTATAAGACAAAAAGCATCCTTAGTTCCATGTTTTACCACAAGGAACACCCACCCCTCTCATCCCAGTACTTGTAATTATCAAAACCATTAGCCTCTTCATCCAACCTGTAGCCTTAGCTGTACTAACAGCCAACATCACAGCTGGCCACCTACTTATGCACCTTATTGTATGCAGCACACTAGCACTAATAATGCTAAGCCCTCCAGTAGCCTCAGCTGCTTTCATTATCCTAATCCTAATCATGACCCTCAAACTTGCCATAGCCCTAATCCAAGCCTATGCATTCACACTCCTTGTAAGCCTTTATCTATATGACAATACCTAATGACCCACCAAGCCCACGCCTACCACATAGTGAACCCCAGCTCCTGGCCATTCATGGGGGCCCTGTCTGCCTTATTTATAACATCTGGCCTAACACTGTGATTCTACTCCAACTCAAACACTCTACTGATACCATGCCTACTAACCAACCTACTAACCGTATACCAATGATGACGAGACATGGTACAAGAAAGTATCTTCCAAGGCCATCATACAACCATTGTGCAAATAGACCTTCAATATGGAATAATCTTATTCATCATATCAGAAATGTTCTTTGCCATATTCTTCTGATCTTTCTACCACTCCAGCCTGGCCCCAACTCCTGAGCTAGGGGGCTGCTGACCACCAACAGGCATTAGCCCCCTGAACCCCATAGAAGTTCCACTACTCAACATATCAGTCCTAGTAGCCTCTGGAGTGTCTGTCACTTGAGCCCATCATAGTCTTATAGAAGGAAACCACAAACATATGCTCCAAGCCCTCTTCATTACAATCTCTCCAGGCATCTACTTTACACTCCTCCAAGCCTCAGAGTATTTTGAAACATCCTTTACCATCTTTAATGGCGTATATGGATTGACATTCTTCATAGCAACAGGCTTCCATGGCCTACATGTAGTCATCAGTTCTACCTTCCTCACCAGTGTGCTTCCTACGTCAACTAAAATTTCAATTTACATCTAATCACCACTTCAGCTTTGAAGCCGCAGTCTGATATTGACATTTCATAGATGTAGTATGACTCTTCCTGTATATCTCCATTTATCAATGAGGATGCTATTCTTTTAGTATTAACTAGTACAATTGACCTCCAATCAATTAGTTATTCATTGAATCAGAAATCTTTGCTGGATTCTTCTGAGGCTTCTACTACTCAAGCCTTGCCCCAACTCAGAAAAGAATAATTAAACTAATATTAACACTACCTGCCAACATAACACTAGCACTCCTGCTTGTCACCATTGCCTTTTGACTCCCACAACTAAACATCTACACAGAAAAATCAAGCCCCTATGAATGCGGATTTGACCCAATGGGATCCGCCCATTTACCATTCTCCATAAAATTTTTCCTACTAGTTGTTACATTCCTACTATTTGATCAAGAAATTGCCCTCCTACTACCACTCCCATGAGCCACCCAAATAAATAACCTTATACTAATACTTACCATTACACTCGCCCTAATCCTCATTCTAGAACTAGGCCTGGCCTACGAATGAACCCTAAAGGGCCTAGAATGAGCTGAATATGGTAGTTAGTTTAATCAAAACAATTTGTTTTGACCCATTAAATTATGACACTTTGTAGCTACCTAAATGCCCTCAATTTATATTAACGTTATCCTAGCATATACCACATCCTTCATAGGGCTGCTAATATATTGATCCTACCTTATGTCCACACTAATATGCTTAGAAGGCATAATACTATCCCTATTCATCCTAAGCACCCTCCTATTCTTAAACACACCCTTCACCCTATCCAACATCCTCCCCATTATCCTTCTAGTATTTGCAGCCTGTGAGCCGCTGTGTACCTAGCACTCCTAGTAATAGTCTCTAACACCTATGGCCTAGACTACATACAAAATCTTAACCTCTTACAATGTTAAAACTCATTATCCACATGATAATACTTATCTCCACCATGTGATACTCCAGCAGGAACATAATCTGAATTAACTCAACAACCTATAGCCTACTGATCAGCTTTGTTACCCTCTTCTTCTTTAACCACAACAATCTAAACTTCTCAGACCCTCTCAACTCCTCTCCTAATATTAACAACCTGGCTCCTCCCTCTAATAATCATAGCAAGTCAACAACACCTCTCCAAAGAAACAACTGCATGGAACAAACTGTACATTCTAATGCTAATTTCATTGCAAATCTTCCTAATTATAACATTTATTGCTACAGAACTAATCATATTCTATATCCTATTTGAAGCGACACTAATCCAGACCCTAATTATCATCACCCGTTAAGGCAACCAAGCCGAATGACTGAACGCAGGACTCACTTTAAATTCTAACCCTCCTCGGCTCCTTACCACTACTTATTGCACTAATTTACATCCACAACTCTACCAGCTCACTGAATCTGCTACTAACCCAATACTGAACCCAAACATCTTCACCGCCATGATCCAGCACCCTCCTGTGAATAGTATGCATAATAGCATTCATAGTAAAAATACCTCTCTACGGACTTTACCTCTGACTACCAAAAGCCCACATAGAAGCCCCCATTGCCGGATCCATAGTCCTCGCAGCAGGCCTACTAAAACTAGGAGGGTACGGAATAATACGAATTACCACCACCCTAGACTCACTAGCAAACTTCATGATATACCCTTTCCTCATACTCTCCCTATGAGGAATAATCATCACAAGCTCCATCTGCCTATGTCAAACGGACCTAAAATCTCTCATCGCCTACTTATCTATCAGCCACATGGCCCTAAGTAGTTGTAGCAATTCTCATCCAAACACCCTGAGAGTTTATTGGGACTACAGCCCTAGTAGTCACCCATGGGTTTACATCATCCCTGCTCTTCTGCCTGGCAAACTCCAACTATGAACGTATCCACAGCCGAACCATAATTCTAGCCTGCAGCCTACAAGCACTCTTTCCCCTAATAAGGGCATGATGACTACTAGCCTCCCTAACAAACTTAGCCCTCCCGCCGACCATCGACCTAATCGGAGAACTATTTGTGATAATAGCATCATTCTTATGATCAAATATTACATTTATCCTCGTAGGACTCAACATGCTTATTACAGCCCTCTATATCCTATATATACTAATTATAACACACCATGCCAACAGCATCAAACCATCCCTCACATGCGAAAACTCTGTAATATTCATACACATCATACCACTACTACTTCTACCCCTCAACTCTAAAATAATTTTGGGCCCCTCTTACTGTAAATGTAGTTTAAACAAAACATTAGGTTGTGAACCTAGTAACAGAAGCTCAAAACCTCTAATTTACCAAGAAAGATCGCAAGAACTGCTAACTCGTGCAACTGTATTTAGAACTATGGCTTTCTTAACTTTTAAAGGATAAGAAGTAATCCATTGGCTTTAGGAGCCAAAAAATTGATGCAACTACACCCCAGCCAACCCCTAAACACACCATCTCACATTAAACCAGAATGGTACTTTCTATTCATCTACACTATCTTTTGTTCTATCCCCATCAAACTAGAAGGTGTCCTTGCTCTCATCATGTCCATGCTAGTCCTAGCACTCATCCCCACCCTTCAAGTGTCCAAACAATGCAGAATAATATTTCAGCCACTCAGCCAATGCCTATCTGAATATTGGTATCTGACCTTCTTACATTCACATGAATCGGTGTCCAACCAGTAGAACACTCTTTTATCACCATTGGCCAAACAGCATCCATCCTATACTTCCTCAGCATCCTAATCTTCATACTCCTCACCAACCTAGCTGAAAATAAACTCCTCAAATGAAGAGTCCTTGTAGTATAAAAATTACCTTGATCTTGTAAACCCAAAATGGAGAAAACATCCCCCTAGGACAGTCAAGGAGAGAGCCTTTTGCCCTACCATCAACACCCAAAGCTGAAGTTCTGTTTAAACTACTCCCTGCACTTTTAAAAACAACTATGTCAGTACTATGTCAATATTGAGACTACTATACAAAATTACGGACACCCTATGTATATCATGCATTAAGTGATATACCATGTGAATAATATGCTAGTACTTCATATTCTAGTTAGCACATAGTACATACATGTATTATCTTGCATAACATTGTTCACCCCATGCATATAAGCAAGTACATGAAGAAACTTACCATACATGATATATACAGTGATTTACTGTACATACAGTACAACCCTGGACATGAATATCCTTGACCAACACTAATCCTTGATCAGATATAGCACATCCAAGTCAAATCATTTCTAGCCAACATGCGTATCACCTCCAACACTGGTCTCTTGACTACCAAGCTTCCAGAAATCAGTAGCTCGCTCAGAAAGTACTCCTCTCCTTGCTCTGGGCCCATGAAACTTGTGGGTTTCTAGCATGAAACTATGACTGGCATCTGGTTCTTACTTCACAGCCATGAAACAAAGATTGCCACACGTCCTTCTTCAATAAGACCTCTCGATGGACTAATGATTAATCAGCCCATGATCACATATAACTGCGCTGTCATACATTTTTTTTTTTTTTAAATTTTTTTTTTTTTGGGGGGGGGGAGTGCCATGACTCAGCATTGGCCTAGAAAGGCCTCAATGCAGTCAAATCCTCTGTAGCTTGACTTTAAGTCAATATTCTTTGCTCACATATAAACCATAAGGTGTTAATTCATTCATGCTTGTAGGACATAACACACTGACACACATGCACTGTGTGCACAACACACACACTGTTCTTCCTGTTTATTACACATTCCCATTTATTAAGTACTATCATTAAAATTTTACAGTTATTCTCTAATCTGCATTTAGTTTTAAGTTCAAGTATAAAATGACACACTTTTGAGGTTATTATTTCACGTAACAAATAGTTGTGCATTTTCTGCTACTCCATCTTCCCCATACTTTTTATTCTCTTTCAATATAATTTGAAGGTTTAGAACACAATTATTAATGATTTACATACATTTCTTGTTTAAGAATAGATTGCAGTATTAGCTTTTTCTAGTCATGGACCTAACCTGGCTACACTCTCTGTGAAGACAGAAATATTCTTTTTAGTTGCAAGAACCGTGGAGCACATAGTAAGCAACACACTGATAGAATCACTATGATTTTCAGGTAATTTAAACAACCTTCAATGAAAAGAGGCTCTTCTACTTATACATCCAGATTTACTTCTACGTTGTCTGCTGACACGTGGGACAGATGAGACATTGTGGAATTATAAACACTGGAAATAATTTTTTAATATTGATTGTAAACTAAGCAATTGGAGAAATATTGCTGTACTAGGTCCAGAAGCTCTGAGTACATTGGTACAGTTTAACACTTTCATATGTTGCCACATTTTTCTCCTCACTTCCTCTTTCATTTGCTTCACAATATGTCCCAAATTCCTCTCTACAGTATCTCCAAAACAGAGCTTACAAAACTACAGGTGGCTTTACTCCTGAAAAACTTACAATTGATTAACATTCTCCTTTTTAAAAAATAATAATTTAACATAAAAATAGATTATATGTTCAATTTATCCAAAAGCAGCATATGCTGTGGTATAATATCCAAGAGAGGGATAATATTATGGCTAGTTTACTACAAATAATAGCAAAAACTGAGGGATAGACAGAGAGAGGCATTGAGAATTTGGTAAATATTTGTACGCATTTGGTCAGCTGAATCAACTCTGCTATTGATGTTGATTTGTAGTTTCAATGTTCTCCGATCTTCTGTGTTTGGGAAATTCGAGATTAGAACAAAGTTGTTTTTTAAAGCACAATGGACCAGAACTATCTCATATTAATATTTAACTAAATCAGATATTTTTGTAGTTTAAAGAAAGATTCTAACCATCATCTTGCTAAATACCTCAGAAATCAAACCAAGCCACATTTAATATAAACACTTTTTATATTAAGTAGGCAGAGGGCTTCACCAAACCAAGCAAAGGACAGAAACTACTCACACCCAGAAAAACTATTGGTTGATTAAGGAATATAACTATAACTATAACTAACTATATAACTAACTATAACTATAACTATAACTATAACTATAACTATAACTATATATATATATATATTAAGAGGGAGTCTTTAGCTTGCAAATTTAAAGATGAAGAATGATGATTCTCTTAGAAGAAGAATGGATTTGATAATATAGTAGATTTCAAAATCCATTAGACTGAGTCCGGAATCTACCATAGCTGTCTATATCACCTGGCATAAGTTTATTTGATTTTTTCACAAATAGTGAAATTCTCTCGTATTCAGAGATCTTGCAGTCCTGTGGTGTTGTAAGATAAAGGTCCCACATTAGGCTGTTTATGGTGTGCCCAAAACTCCTTCTCTCAAATTTCCATTTATTTTCCATGATTTTGAAATAATATAGTTGTGGGTACTATAATATATACAATGTATTTCTCATGGGAATGACTGAAAGCAGCTGTGCTGTGAGAAAAGAGCTAAAAATTTGAAGCTAGAGGATATGGGTTTGCATTCTGTATTTGACCTTTACTATCTATAGGTCGGGGCCAGTCTGTTAACTTTCCTCTGCTACAGTTTTGTAAGTCGTAATAGCAAAGAAGTTAAGAAAAAATAAAGGACGAAAGCACACTGTAAAGTTTATATAATGTTCTACAAATACTAACACCACTAGAACATCTTTCCTTTGAAATGGCTCTATTGCTAGTAGTTGTTTAACAGACTTGCCAAAGATGTGGATGATTATAAGAAGAGCTTTTAAAATTCAATTATGGACAATGTAGGGTTAACTTCACATAAAATCTAGAAGTATATGTATTATGAGAAATTACAGAGAACTGAAGAAAAGTTTGATACTCTAATTAAACATCATTGATTCTGTCCCAAATATCTGCTGCATTAAATGTACTGTATTTTATCTAAGAGTAAGATCTGACCTAGCAAAACAAATGTGCGGTGATTTAGCTGGGAAGTTGTTGACATCACTATTCTCTCTGAAGAGATGATTGATAGAAACTCTTGATATGGCTCAATCTTATGATAGAGTGGTTGTCAATAATCCTGTGACCACCACCTGGACAGAACAGAACTCATGAAGGGACATTTGAAGTATTTTTTTTTTTTCCATCAGAATTTCTAATTTCCAACACATATGGAGTTCCCTAGTGTCGGGCAGGAATCTCCCATCCTTCTGCACCTTCCTGTGCAGGTTGGTTTATGCAAGGTAGACATACTTTATTCTTCAGATATGAGTTCACAGACGTGCTTTATTCTCAGACACAAGCTCAGGCCCTATTCCACTGACCTTGCATGCTCTGACATTCCTCTGTGCTCTGCTGATCAGCAGTTTAGAGAAGTTACCTTTATGCTCTTAGTACGCAACAGCAGCCACAAGCCAAGCATTACATAATTACAACAATCATGCCCAATCAGTAAATGGGCACACATGTGCAGTTGCACTACTTTTATAACTTGTTTCTAGTGAATGTGCTGATTCTTGCCCATTTGTAACAGATGTGAGGCGAGTGAGCCTGACTAAACTTTTCTACTTTCCTTACACCTAGTTCTTAATATTGCTATTTTTGAACACTCACGGGTTGCTTTTTGTTTGTTTTTTATTTTAAAAGGGAAAACTAAACCACGGTATAACTTATGAAAACATTTCGTGATATCTCATATTTTGATACAGTAGGTGTAGCAAAAAAAAAAAAAGGCAAGAAAATTGACGGTGTCTAATCCCTTATATATTGATATATTTCACTTAACCAAGTATCTGTTAACTTCAGTCCTAACATACATAAATTTGCTGAATAACCTACTTTTTCACAATATACAATGATGACTATTTTAGTATTTACACCTCTACAGTATGTGATACGTGTGCCTTTTCATTCATTTACATGGCATGTCTGTAAAAGGAAGAAAATACAGGAAGGTAAAAGAGATATATAGGGCACCTACTTTCAATTAGTTTTCTCAGTAGGCATAACCAAACACAAATTGCTCAAATATGTCTACTGTTCTTTAACGCAAAAGTTATTCTCAACCTCACATTCATCACAAAGAGAAAACCAAAAATGCCAGTATGATTACTTAGTTTATATTGAATTGATTCATACAGGTATTTTCTTGATAAGAAAAAAAAAGGGAGAAATTTAATTTAATAGTTTTATGGAAAAAATTTCACTTAAAGCAGGTTCTTATTTCTCCAAATGATCTAAATTTCTATTTGCCAAATAATCTGTATTTATTTTGAAAAAGTATAATTTTTTGTTCTATTCAGCTATTATAGTTTCTTGTCAGTGTTTATGTAGAAATAAAGTATCATGGAATAAATCTATGATTTCAAATGTTCTAGCAATTTACTGTATTTCTAGATTGTTAAAAATGTAGAAAATAGAATAAGATTTTATACACATAAGGAAAAGCAATCATTTATTTAACACATTGCTTATGAAAATAGTAATGTGTGTACTCTGAAAACACTAGTATTAAAATAATATTTTTGTTTCTTTTTCTGAATTTAAGGGTAGCTTAATAAAAATCATTTGACAATGAGATAGAATTTATATCTAAAGTCTTCAACATTACTTGGTTAAGAGTATTTGCAGTAACAATAAAAAATGCTAAAACTTAGCATTTTCTCTTTGTCAGTGTTTTGTATATATTAGTTAAATAGCTCAGCTTTCACAAAAACCTATTAATCCTGCTTTACAGAAATGGGAAAAAAAATCATAGAGCAATTATGTCACTAAGTTAAAATTATAAAAACAAATGTCCATGTAGGGTATATGTAATAAAGATGAATAAATCAAATATGAATGAAATCTAGAATAAAAAATAGTTGTAGATAATAATCACTATAGCTTGTGGCCAATATGTACTATTGTGTTTCTAACTTCTGAAGAATCAAAGAAAGTTAATTTATAAGTTCTTCTCCTCAATAGGTCATGTATTTTTCTATAATATTTTCCAAATTTGAAGAAAAGTAATAAATGTACAAAATTTACTTTTTACTATTAGATAAATAACTTACACATGTATTATTGTCATTGTCAACTTTAAAAATTAGGATCAATAAACATACATAATTTCTACAAATATACATGAATTTCTTGCTATGTCCAAGGCATGTATAAGAATGCAAAAAAATTGTGTAAATGGCACATATCTTCAGTGGTAAGTCAGGGTGACCTACTTTAGTAGAATCCATACTACTATGATTTTTTTCTGGTGGCTGGTCAGTACCTTGGTATTAAAAGGCCGCTCTCTGACCAACTGAGTTAACTGGCCAGACCTACTTTAGTAGAATTCAAAAGACAGCTAAAGTTTATACATGATTATCAAGATTTAAGTAAAAGTCAAGCCTTAACATTGCCTCTTTTACCATATCTTAAATACTTTAACATATACATATGCGTTTATTCACCAGTCTTTGGAATATGGAACTAAGTCTCTCTCATATTCCTATTTCAGTCTGCTGGTAGTAGTTTCATATTAACAGTTTTGCAAAAATTTTCAGCTCAGAATGTATTTCTACCATTTTTAATATGAGTTTCTTTACAGTGGGTTTCGGTTAGATATTACAAAGCAATTCTAATCTAATGTCTAAGTCCTAAACTTCCTAATTATTATATATTCCAATATTTCTAATTATTATATATTTTAAAGTTGTCCCATCAAAAAATTAATCACAATCTGTTGTAGCCTTTATTAAATCCTCCAAAAAACATTTAATTTATTTTTATTAAAAAGTCATCTTTATTACAAGCTCACATTTCATAGGTTTACATAATATTTCATTAAATTATTGCATCACAATAACAAGCGTAACTTACACAACGGATTTGGAAACAAAAATCTGACTCTTTGAGCATGGCACTGGCCTTCTAGTGAAGAGTGTTTAGTGTGCTCTGGGCATCAGTCAGAGGGCATTTCTGGGGGAATGGATACCTTGAGCATGAATTGGCTAAATGAAAGTTGGTTAATATACCTTCTCTTTCTCTGCCAATAATTTTTCTTATCCCAGTCTATACGTGAGGATGTAGACGTGGAAATTTGACCTGGCTTATGCAAATACGTGTGTTGCAACTTTAAAGAAAAAAATAACTACTTTCCGTGAAAACTTCTCATAAAGATCAACATTCTGTGTTCACTGCTAATCTTGAAGCAGTTGCTACAGAATGTCAAATATTAAATGTGGTTTTACTGATACCTATCTATTGAGTGTATACAATTTCTGGGGCAGGATGAAATATTCAATGTGAAATATTAAATGTGGTTGTACTGATATCTATCAATTGAACATACACAATTTCTGGGGCAAGATGAAATACTATAATATGCATATGGAGCTAATTTTATACATTTGATTCTTTTTATATTTATCCTTATTTACCAAAAAGAACATTAGAATGGGAAATAGCAATGCAAATTAAAAATTCTTGATATATGTTTGTAAAATTTGATGTATCTTTTAAATTAACAAATAAAAATTTTATATATTTATCATGTACCTTTGACATTTTCTATAGGATTGCAAAGACTTGCAAATGCCTTCTATATTTGTAGCTGCCCAATTATATAGAAGCAAATGTTGCCTAAAAGTGTATAAAAATCTGATAATGAAAAAAATGTATAGGAAGGAAAAATGATTCTTATCTTTTCTTTGTAGTAAATGATTACCTGAACTTTTGGTGACATCAAAACTCTAAGAGCATATAGTGAATTTCATATGCATATTGGACACTTGATTTTGGAAAACATAGATAAAATGTCATCACATCACCTGATTCTACATTCATTACTTCATCCTTCATAATATCAAAATTACTTGTGGATTATGGTCTTTTATTGTCAGTTTCAGTTTAACTTGTTTAAATTTTTGGAACTCTGTGAATGTCAGGGTTCTTTCTTTTATAAAGGGGGAGGAAACCATTAACTATACCTGGTAGGATTTCTTTGACGAGGAAAATGATTTAAAGATGTAAAATTATATTGAAATGCTAAATTTAATATGCAAATGCAACACTTAGTTTTGATATAAGTACCCAACTAAATCCTTCAATACTTCAGGAACTTCATATTTCTTCCAATTGTGAATGTTTCTAATGTACAAATAATTATCATTTCCTTTAATAAGTGCTTAGTCCCTGAAACCTTTTTCATACTAAATCGTGGTGAGAGACCAAACTTAAAGCCATGATTAAAGCTAAAAAACCCAACATATGGCTTTTTCAGGTTCCCAGTATTAAGGAATGGTCATTCTGGAGAAGAACTGGCATTATCTACATCGAGTGTCCTAAGGCAGTAGTGGCAGTGTGTCTTCATGGAGTGCCTGGCACATGGTTTGGTTCATGCTGGATGTTAGCCACAATGATTTTTATAATATCCCTTAAAAATTCCTTTTTTGGCTTAATAATTGCTTTTTAATTAATATCCCTCCCTGATACACAATTTGTGTTTGATGACTTCAGAAATAAGTAAATTATAAATGGCTGCACGATATACAAAGAGAAAAAAAAAAAACAACAAAAAACAATGCTTTCTTAGAGTTTAGGAGACTTGGTGTCAAGTCTAAGGTGTACATTAACTTGACCTATGACCTCGGGAAGATCCCTGGATCATTATTTTTTAATGTGTGAAATAATGCATTGTCTACAATACATCACTGATGAGTATGCTTCCTAATTAGCTTGAAAATTTTCACTGCAAACTTAAAATGTATAATTCCAATCTTAATTTATACTTTGTAGTTTCCTGAGAAAATGGCAGGTAACAAAAAATAAAATAAAATATATCATAAGAAATAAAGGAAAGTAAAAAACTTACTGCAGTAAGTTATTTAAGAAAGGTCTGCCTTGAGAGAGAGGGAGAGAGAGAAAAACAGATAAAAAGAGAGGGGGGAGTGGAGATGTCCTTAAATACATCAGTATTACTAATATCAGGATACCTAAGTATCACAGCTTTGCATTCCAACTGTGAAGAAAGATACTAGTTTGGAAATTTATATGAAATTAATCTTTCTGTCAGTAGTGCCCTAAATCAGTCACTTAGACACCAAAAATGGGTGCTTCACTACTCTGACAGGACAAAATTTACATATTGTTTTTTTATTATTCTCATATTAAATTGTCCATAATCAAAAAGTTGTTGGTATCTTACTCTTTTTATTGCCACAGACAATGTGCATAAAATGACACCTGATGAACTAAAGTTGCAGGTGAAAAATAATGCAAAGTTTTAAGAAGATAAAAGCATTTCAGGAATTTCTCACCTAGCTTTGGTGAGCCCAAGAGCAAGAACATTTTACAGTAACAGAGAGAGATTTCACACTAACAGAGTGTGATTTTACACTAACGGAGAGAGAGAGCAGAGAATAGGGAGCTGCCTGTGTTTTCTGTACACTCAGGGCAGACTTGGGGGGTACCAAGTAGGTAATTCACTGGATGAAATAAATCCATTCCAGTTCCAGTTTTCCCCTGGCTCTCTCTGTGACTTTGGAAAAAACATTTTTATTCTGAGTCTCTGCTTTTCCATTTGTAAAATGTCTCTTTCTAATGCCTGTGTTTACTTTGTAGTTAAAATAATGAAGGTGAACACATTTTGTGAACTCTAACGTGCTATGCCAAAAGATGGAATTTAAAACTTAAGATGTTTCTTGGTTTTTCCTTCTCAACTATGCCAAGATATTGCCATTTAGTGACTTAAAAAAGCACAAATAAGTGATTGACATTCTACTTTTCAGTAAAGAGGTAATCTAGTTGTCAAAATGATTTCACTTTCTTTCCTCAGAACACTCTCTAAAAGTGTGGGTCTGTTTATAGAGTATTATTAAATGGTATAAGGAAGACTTACCTAACCCATAGTATATTTCCTAGTAGCAGGAACTTTTTCTCCATTTCTTATGTAGGTGGGTTTCAGTATACTCTCTAAGGAAGACAGTGGCAGGTATTTAATAAATATTTCAAATTACACAGAGTACACTTAAAGTACCTGGAAATATGCTTTTAAACACACTTAAAGTTATAGAAAGTCCAATATACTGTTTAAAGAACAAAGAAAACCATGATTAAATTTTAAAATGTCAGAAATCCTTTCAGCAATTATCCCCCAGAAAATTGGTGATAGACATTTTGATTGTATGTCTAAAATCTAAGAAGCTTAATGCCTTATACTCAGATGGAAAAAGCAGAGGAACACATAGAAATGTGCTTCTCGGGATCTCCTTCCTCCATTGTGTACAAATCCCTTAGTGGTATATAAATGATTTCACAGCCAAGGTTCTCACAGTAAATAATTTATTTTCCTACCATATTCTTTATGGGTGCTATATACACTCTTTATGAGACAGAAATAAAATTCAGTAGGTTTCTTTATTTGATCTCCTTTGTTCATTCATGGAAGCAACACATACACACTTAACTGCTTGTATAGAGAGTCTCTGTTCTAATGCACAGCTGAAGAATGAAATTTTCTTTTTAATCAAATCTTAGTGTTAATTAAGTTATCATATATGAGTATATGATATGTGAACCAGTAATTTTCTAAACGTAATGAAGTAAAATCAATGATAAAACTAGGGAGAGCATAATTTCATTGCCATGATATTTCAGAAGGCATTTTTATAATCTCCCACTATATTAGGGACATCGGCAAGTCCATCAGTTGCCTTTTACAGAGCTATGTGAAGAAATTATAATTAATTGGGAGTTCTGATGAACTTGGTGAGTACATCAGCTTTTGCAGAACTTGCACAATTGTGAAAGTACAATTTTTACTGAAATGCAATATTCCCACTTCTTCTTAAAATATCTCTTATTCTTTTATTTCTCTGCCTGGCTGCCTACCTGTGAGTGTGATGAAGAACCAGAGACCAGGGATTATGTGGCTTGAAAGAAAACACTATCAGCCTACTTTAGTCTGATGAGGAGATTTCAATCCAGTTAATGCCAATTTGGTCTTTTATGGTTTCATATCCTTTCTATTTAATCATGGAAGGCTCCTAAGTAGATCTGTTTGTTTGTAATGAGTAGATTATAAAAGATGTGCTATCTCCCATCATCATAGGGTGATGCCAAAGAATCCACAATCTCCTTCAGTACCTGGTCAACCCCACCCAATATCCACCAGCCTACACACACACACACACACACACACACACACACACACGCATGCACACACCAAGAATTTTAAGGAATTAAACTACATTGAAAAAAATAACAGACTTTGGTGTTAGAAAACCTATCTTCAAATCTTGGTTCTTCTACTAACTAACCTATTGGCTTTGACCAAATTAATTTCTCTGAACAGCAAATAGTTGTAATGGGAATTAATGAGATAACACATATAACAAGTTTTGCATAGTTCCTCTGTACAAAATAGGATAACTTTCCTCAAATACCCTTCAGAAACTTTTTGTGCCCCACATAATTCTTGGTACATATTTTCCTCCAGGCATTAGTGCAGTAACCACCCCCTCAGACACACTGTGTGTAACTCGTTTTCTGTCCTGGATTTACTGTAATTCCACTGATGTTTAAGCACGGGGAAACACACATAAATGCCAGAATGACCTGGTGGTATGAGGCAGTTGATATTCCACCGAGAAGCCTTTGAATTATGGGAATATGAGGGTTGGTGGGAAAAGGTCACCTCCTTTTTTCTTTCTGAGACTCCCAGTGCATGTTTCCTTAGAAGGCCCTGATGGGATCAAGCTTCTGTCATCTACAGTGGATCAATTAGAGAATTCACACTGGAATGGCTTTTTCTGTTTCCTGTATGCCTTACTTCCCAAACTCTTGCTCCCTGGAATGACTATTGCAATTAAATTAATGCATGAACGCCCTTGTTTCAGTCTCTACTCTCCTGGATTGGGGAATACTGCAGTGCAAGCCAAAATTATCAAAGCCCTTAGATTATTTCTAGAAACAACGGATTAGGGCTAATGAGAATTGGAGAGTGTACTGATTGTAACATTAGTATCTGATCTTCTCTATTCCTGTGTGCAGGCCCTTTGTAATGTGACTTTGTAGCACCTCCCAATAAGAGAAAGAGTCCATGAGACTCACTCTGAGAACAGGATAGTGACAAATGTGATGTTGAGGCCAGCACGCATTGGAAAAGAGAGGCTTCCTCTCTCTTAATGCTCCTGGGAACCCTGTAGCTTTCATCAGGTAAATGAGTCTAGGTTAGCTTTCTGGATGATGAGAGACACCTGGTCAAGCCATCCTTGTCACCTCAGATGACGTCAGCCAATACCCAGACTGTGAATGAGGCCATTCTACACCATCCAGGCCCATCTGAGCACCAGCTAACCCCTGAAATCAGAAAAGTTGGTTTAGGACAAATAAACTTCATAGTCTGGCTAGAGAATGGTGAAGAAAAATAATGTTGCTTAAGACACTCATTTTGGGAGTAGTTCGTGATGCAGCAAAATCTCACTAATATAGGGAGGGTATATAATGATTCCTATTGCTTTTTTTTTTTCATCAAGTAAGACTCTGAGACACAATTTACTCTTCTGGAAATTAGACTATTGGATTCTAGTTTATTGTATCTAACAGGTCAAGCCTCATTATGTTTTTTATGCCTTTTCCTGTTTTTTCCCCATTATTTTCTAATCTTAACTATTAGAGATTAACTTGGCAGATTTTCAGGTGCCAGAATAAAAAACAAATTTTTTTTGATCACTGGTATGATGATCTCCAATTATACGTGTTTCCTAGGATAAATCCTTTTGTAATCCCCTCCCACACTGCATCAAGATTAGTCTGAGTGAGCAGCAGAATATGGCAAAAGTGATGGCATATCAATTTTTAAGATCAGGTTACAAAAGACAGCAGCTTCTGTCTTGAGTGTACTCCTTTCCATATATCTACATCTATAACGTATATTTTATATAACACGATATATATATATATATATAAAATATTACATACATAAAAACATCATCCATCACTCACACTGTGGGGGAAACTAGCTACCTACCATGTCATGAAGACACATAAGCAGACCAAGGAGAGGCCCCTGTGGTGAGGACCTAAGGTCTCCTGGCAATAGCTTGTGGGAAACTGAGGCTTGCCTTAACTATGGTGAATGAATTTGGAAATAGAATCTTTCCAAATTGAAACTTCTTATGAAATTCCTTGACTGTAACTTTATGGCAGACCTATGCCCCTCCAGCTAAGTTTCATAAGCTTATCCATGACCATCCAGCTAAACTGTTCCTTAATTTCCATCCCACAGATATTGTTAGGCAGTTGCTATTTGATGTTTTTATTTGCTAAGTTTGGGGGTAATTTGCTATACAGCAATAGATAACTAATACAATGTCCAACAGAGGTTGGCCATATAATGTAGATCAGATATTTGTCCTACATCTCCTCAAGAACCTCATTTGTACAATTAATTTTCAGTCCTGGGCTTTTTCAGAACCTGTTCTGCAAGGCAAGGAAAATCAAGCTCAAAAATCTAATCAAATAACCAATCATCAGTATTCACACTCATCTGAATTCCAAGATAATCCTTATCATCATGATGGTGATTTTGTAAAACTCATTTTAGGAAAATCAAGGGAGCAAGGTATTTGTTGAAGATATTAATGAGTATTAGCAGGCAATTGCAGGGATCAGGTGGCAGCCTTTTGGGACTAACACCTGTAATCAAAATGCTTTGGCTCCATTTCTAAACACACACACACATGCATGTGCACATACACACACACGGATACACACAATACACTGTAAATATTTCATTACACACTTTTCAAATCAGGAGATCTAATTTTTTTTTTTTAAATTCAGCTCATTTCTTGTAGACAGGTTATCTATATCTTTGCTTGCTTCTAATTTTGATGCATCATCTGAACCTACTATTTTCAGAAAATGCCCCCTACCATAGGGCATCATTGTCTTGTCTTCTACCCACCCCAAGAATATACCCCAGGCAGATTAAATCTCAAGGAAAAAGAATTCATTTCTTTATAATGAAACTTTACAATGTAGAAATCTGATGTATCCTGAGTCTCATTCTCCATTTATCCCAATATCTGCTATTTAAGCTGTAGCCAACTAATTTCCATCCATCCATTTAGTCATACATATAATTCTTGGGTTTATTCCAGAGGCATATATCCATTTATTGGTGAATAAAATATTTCTAGAAAAGTACTTCCCCTGGGATATTGACTTTTTCTTGTACATTTTTATATTTACCAGAATCTTCCTAAAGACAATTCTATAATCCAAAGTAATGATTTTCAGCAGAAGAAAAATCAGGATTTCTCTTTGAGGGGAAGAAAAGAATGCCAAGGAAATATTTCACAACAGTTAGCAATTTTATATCCCTGGAAGAAAACAGGGCAATCCCTTCTCAGAATGAGAAGATGAGTTGGGCATGGGAGACATCATGAGCAGGTGGCCCAGTCCCTGTAGGAATCTCTCTACATGCTGATAAAGCCATCATTTCAGGAATTCCACTTCGTAAAATTAAAAAAAAAAAAGTCTCTTGTTAATGTCAATGCCAATGTTTGATGACATTTCTGGAATTGTGGCACTGAATTCTGAATGATGTGAAAATGCATGATCCTTGCTGGGCTGTTTGCTCCATTCCCTGGACAGCCAGGTTGATGTATTCAGCTCACATAGAGAGCTCGCAAAAATATCTACAACACCTTAAAATATCAAATGGAAAGCTTAAAATATAAACTTCTGAATACTTTTCCATTTATGTCTATCTTTGTCTTGTCTTCCACTCACCCCAAGAATGTACCTCAGGCAGATTAAATCTTGAAGATAAAGAATTCATTTCCAGAATATGTTTCCCTGGTACATTAAACACAACTTTTAAGATTCTATTTTCTGGTTACATGTTATTTTCCCTTATCATCCAACAACTGTAATATTAAGGGAATTTATTGTGTAGCCTAAGGCCTTGGGAGGATAGGACCAAAATGCTATATGAGTATAGATTTTGGGATGCAGCTGGCCAAATATGTTCATTGAGGTATAGTTTACTTACTTCAACCCTGTGAAGTACAGGAAATTAAATGTGCATGTTTGACTGAAAATGCAGTGAAAGATCCACACCCTGAACAAGTAGAGAAATTATGTTTATGCCTAAATGTTACTTTGATACCTGTGTACAACTCTTTTTCTGAAACTTCTCTCGCCTACTTGCAGGAAGTATTCTCTCATCTGTGTTCTTATTATACTTTACACAAAACCCCATGAGAATATTTACTTCATTATAGTATAGTAGCTTTTATGTGGCTTCTCCCCACTAGATAGTGCATAACTTGAAGGCAAGGATGTGTCTGGGTTTTTTTTGGGGGGGGACCGGTAAGGGGATCACAACCCTTGGTGTCGTGTTGCCCGCACCACGCTCAGCCAGCAAGTGCACCGGCCATCCCTATATAGGATCCGAACCCACGGCCTGGGCACTCCCAGCACCGTACTCTCCCAAGTGAGCCACGGGGTTGGCCCGGATGTGTCTGTTTTTAAATGCCCCAAACATATCTCATTGTCCTAGAATGTAATTGACACTCCAAAATATTTGCAAAAGCTTAACTGTTACTTAAAATAATTTTAATTTAGGATTGTAAGATGGAATGTCTAAACATTGGATTTGTTAATGAGTGGCTATCTTCTATTTCCACTGATTTTGTGGGTGGTCCTGATGATATAGCATTGGAGGAGGATCAGATTACCAAATAGTGAAATGGGAACACATCAAGGAATAATCACAGGAGTTTGGGGGTGGGGTGGGTCTGGGTCAAAGGGTGGAGCACAAGAGATGTTCCAGGAAATAGAAGGATGCACAGACATATCTTTAGGGCCTGGCCATTGACATTATTATGCACTTGGCTTCTGAAAAGTGTGTGCAAGACTCAGGATACTATCTTCAGTGAACCCATTCACATTTGGCTGTGGCTTTGGTCACATGGGCTCCCCTGTTCCTGCTCATGTTCTGCCCTAGTTTGTAGCCTTTCCAGAAGGATAGCAGCTCCTGTCTCTCTTTTTAATAAATGTGTTCTCTATTTAAGTCAGCTAGAGTTGGTTTATGCTCCTTGTAGCTAAAAATCTTGCTTGAGGTAGGCGTGATGACAGGTTTTTAGGCACAACAAACTGTTCCCATTACTAGACCTGAGGTGCAATGTAGGGATTATTCACAAGAAATGAGATATAAACCTTGTTGATTCATTGCTATATAATATACAATACCTAGCAAAATGCATCACGGCACATCTGTTGATAAAGAAGAATTAGTTGTATAAATAAACGTGGGTGAAGGAGTGAATAAATGAACTGCCGGAGGGAAAAGCAGAAGAGTGTTTGATGCCACTCAGCTAACTCAAATTACAGTTAAATCTTCCTCAAGTTCTGATATAACTCCACAGAGTATATAAAGCAATAAAGAAATATTCAGGGACTTTTTAGACAGGGAAGATTTAGTTTACTAATTAACTGAATCCAGTGTACTTACATGCTCCTGGGCGACAAGAAAGGGAGTGCTGCACTTGCCAGACTGGATGAAGTGGAATTTTATTTTATTTTTTTCAGATTAAAACTAGAGCTCAAGCCTGTGAAAGATAAAAATGTATTAATGTTTGCAAGAAAAAAAGTACTTTCTTTGTCATAAAGTGATCTCAATTTGTATAGAATATCCTTATTCTTAAAGTAACTCAGGCTACCATCACTACCCCTCCCTGTCCAAGATTTGACAATATTATCAGGAATGGTGAAGGGTCTGAGATTTTACTTTGCTTGCACACTCACAAGTGAGCCTACCACAGTTTCACATCCATCACAAGCTTGATTTCAACACATTTTCTAATCACAGACCTCCCACTTCCTATTGGATATTTTCTGCTTGGATATTTTCAGACTAGATCAAATTAAATATAGTTCAAATCAGCCTGCTTCTGCCAGCTGTAAAACAAGCCCTTCATCTGACTTACTGGTTTCTCCCTACAGTACTGTAATTCTCAGAGTTATTTAGGCTTAGGACACTGGAAATGGTTTTGGTGTATTCCTTGTCTTTGTTCCTGTCTAATCAGTGGATTCTTCCTGCTCAATACGCTTCTCACCCGGATCCAGTATGATGATTTCACTCCAGCAAGTCCTTTGTGAAATTTTTCCCATATTTTGCTTTTCCCATTCATTTTTTTCTGTTTAACTGGCTCCTTGTATTCCCAAGAAAGAAGTCTGATTTCTATAATGCACTTAACAATTTCCTTACTTTTCATCCACACCAGCTTTTATAATATACCATAAAAACACCCACTTCATGCATCTGGACTGCAATAGTGGTCCTTTCTTTTGGTTGTTTAAATACCTGCACCAGTTCTTCTTTTGTGCAAACCCAGCTCAATGACTAACTCTGTGGTTTCACATATCTGTTGGGAGACAATTCTCCATGGTGTCTCTGCACATTTTGAATCAGATGCTGTTCTGGACTATCCTTTCTAGGATGTTTGTATAGCAAACTATCTCGTATGATAGAAAAAGTGTTTGTCTACAGGACAGAGAGAAGATTTGGTTTCTAACCAGTATAACAAAGATGATGTTCCTTTTAAGGTTAACAGATCCTTTCAAATTTGCTAGCAGGCACTTTTAAAGAACTGGGTCTTACTAACTTGGGGTTACTCTACTGTGACACAAACCTGCTTTGTATGCAGCATCTACTACTCTGCATCACCCCCATAGGACTTGGAAAGCAAGGAAAATTGATTTGAAGAAACATCCACCTGTCGTGTTGTGAATAGTAGTGACTTTTTTCTGTGACACAGGTGTTGCATGTATTCTACTAGCATCTATGAAACTGTGGCAGGCTAACTTATTGGTTTGCAAGTGGGGCAAATCTCAGACCCTTCATAGTTCTTGACCCTATCTGCAATGATAGCCACTTATGTCATTTAGTTGAAACAGGCTTATTTTGTAATTCTATGAGTGTATTTATTTCTTACATAAATTTTAAACTTCTCAAAAGTAGTAGACATAACATATATCAATCACCCATCAAACAACATAGGAATTGAAATTGTCCTTTATTGTTTTGTTTTATTCCCCCCCCACTGCAATGTAACATCTATGAAAACAGGGAGTTCTCTTATTTATCTCTTCAAGCCCAGTGCCTGAAGAAGTACATGGAAAACAGTACATGCTTTTAAAAGGTGCAATGAATGAATGAATGATCAGAAACTCCAAGTTTCTGAACATGCAAGGAATCATTCGAGACTACTATAAACAACTATACACCAACAAATTTGAAAATCTGGAGGAAATGGATAAATTTCTGGACACACACAAGCTCCCAAAACTGAACCATGAAGACATTGAAAATTTGAACAGACCAATAACAATAAAGGAGATCGAAGCTGTTATCAGAAGGCTCCCAACACAGAAAAGCCCAGGACCAGATGGATTCACAGCAGAATTTTACCAAACATTCAAAGAGGAATTGACACCGATTCTCTGCAAACTATTCCAAAATATTGGAACAGATGCAAAGCTCCCAAACTCATTCTATGAAGCAAACATCATCCTGATACCAAAATCAGGTAAAGATATAACCAAAAAAGAAAACTACAGGCCGATATCCTAGATGAATACAGATGGAAAAATCCTCACTACTATACTAGCAAACAGAATACAGCAAAACATTCATAAAATTATTCACCACGATCAAGTGGGATTCATCCCAGGGTTCAACATACGCAAAGGTTGGTTCAACATACACAAAGGTTGGTTCAACATACGCAAATCAATAAATGTGATACATCATATTAATAAAGTCAAACACAAGGACCATATGATCATCTCTATAGATGCTGAAAAAGCATTTGATAAAATTCAGCACTCATTCATGACAAAGACCCTCTATAAGTTAGGTATAGAGGGAAAGTATCTCAACATAATTAAAGCCATATATGACAAACCCACTGCCAATATCATACTGAATGGGGAAAAGCTGAAAGCTTTTCCTTTAAGAACAGGAAGTAGATAAGGATTCCCACTCTCCACACTCCTATTCAACATAGTGTTGGAAGTACTAGCCAGAGCAATCAGAGAAGAGAAGGAAATAAAGGTATCCTGATTGGAAAAGAAGAAGTCATGCTGTCCCTGTTTGCAGATGAAATGATCCTATATATCGAACAGCCTAAAACTGCTACAAAAAAACTCTTGGAATTGATAAATAAT
>NW_007731088.1:68730-84105 GCF_000696425.1 Galeopterus variegatus | reverse complement strand
AAATGGTGCTGGGATAACTGTATATCCATATGCAGGAGAATGAAACTAGACCCATACCTCTCACCATATACTAAAATCAACTCAAAATGGATTAAGGATTTAAATATACACCGCAAAACAATAAAACTTCTTAAACAAAACATGGGAGAAACACTTCAGGAAATAGGACTGGACACAGACTTCATGAATAGACATTTATATGGAATAACAAAAGACCACGCATAGCCAAAGCAATGCTGAGCGAAAAAAACAATAAAGCCGGAGGCATAACACTACCTGACTTTAAGCTACATTTCATGAATACAACCCCAAAAGCACGGGAAACCAAAGGAAAAATAAACAAATGGGATTATATAAAACAAAAAAGCTTCTGCCCAGCAAAAGAAACAACTAACAGAGTTAAAAGACAGCCAACAGAGTGGGAGAAAATATTTGCAAAATATACATCTGACAAAGGATTAATATCCAGAATATACAAGGAACTGAAACAACTTTACAAGAAAAAAACAAGCAACCCAATTAAAAAATGGGCAAGGGAGCTAAGTAGGCATTTCCCTAAGGAAGATATACCAATGGCCAACAGACATATGAAAAAATGCTCAACATCACTCAGCATTCAGGAAATGCAAATCAAAACCACACTGAGATACCATCTCCCCCCAGTGAGGATGGCTAATATCCAAAAGACAGTGAATAATAAATTCTGGTGAGGTTGTGGTGAAAAAGGAACTCTCATACATTTCTGGTGAGACTGCAAAATGGTGCAGCCTCTATGGAAAATGGTATGGAGATTCCTCAAACAATTGCAGATAGATCTACCATATGACCCAACTATCCCATTGCTGGGAATATACCCAGAGGAATGGAAATCATCAAGTCGAAGGTATACCTGTTCCCCAATGTTCATCACAGCACTCTTCACAATAGCCAAGAGCTGGAATCAGCCCAAATGTCCATCATCGGATGAGTGGATACGGAAAATGTGGTACATCTACACAATGGAATATTACTCAGCTATAAAAATGAATGAAATACTGCCATTTGCAACAACATGGATGGACCTTGAGAGAATTATATTAAGTGAAACGAATCAGGCACAGAAAGAAAAATACCACATGCTCTCACTTATTGGTGGGAGCTAAAAATTAATAAATAAATTCACACACACACACACACACAAAAAAAAAACAGGGGGGGGGGGAAGAAGATATAACAACTACAATTATTTGAAGTTGATACGACAAGCAAACAGAAAGGACATTGTTGGATGGGAGGGAGGAAAGGGAGGTGGGAGGGAGGTTTTGTTAAGGGGCAACAATAATCAACCACAATGTATATCGACAAAATAAAATTAAAAAAAAAAAAAACTAAACTAACCTTTCTAGATTAAATAAACAAAAAACAATATAAGATCAGTAGTGGAAAAGATTTTGAAGGAGATTTGATTTGAGAAATAACATATCCTATGTGGAATACACAATGGCTTCACCTTCTGGAAATGGTTGGCTAACATCTGCCATTAGCAGGAGGACTCCTTCAGGAAAGAAAAATAAGTAGGTTTAAATAAAGCATATATTTATTTTATTTATTTATTTATTTATTTTTGTCCTTTATTGAGACCGGCTGCACCACGCTCACCGGTGGTCATCCCTATATAGGATCCGAACCCGTGGCGGGAGCACCGCTGCGCTCCCAGGGCTGCACTCTCCTGAGTGTGCCACAGGCTCCTCCCAAAAGCTACAACTCTAAGTATTCATGAAGACAAAATTCAATATAATTACATGCACGCATGTAACAGAAACAGCTAGTGTTTTTCCAATATTCATTCTTCCTTCATAGGTAAACTTTCATACCTAACTAAGTAGGCACATTGTATCTCAGAATAAAGACTACATTTCCCAGCATTCCTTAGGCATTACTAGGTATTACTGTTACTAAATTGAAGCGAATGGGATATAATGAGATTGCATGTGCAATATCCAAGAAGTGTCCTAAAAATCACATTTTTCCTTGTATCTTTCCTCTGCTTTGTTTACTTGAATGCAGATGAATTAGCTTTCGCCAAGGCAAATATTTAGATTGTGTGATCTTTGACAATATATGTGATATCTCTGTACTTCAGTTACTTTACACATAACATTGGAATAATTTTATGATTGTTATAGGTACTAAATTAGATAAAAATAAAGCTGTTTTCTATGGTCATGTCACATAGGAAATACTAAAAACATATTCACTATTATGTTTTTTAAGGTTCAGAGTAACAGTACAGAAAGCGCCTGGCCTTCTAGGAGCTCTAAACATTATTCTGGATTTTCTTCTTCTGTATTTAATGTCTATGAATGAGGAAAAAAAAATAAAACACTTCCATTTTGTTTGTTAATTGATAGATTTAGTAAATGTAAATTTGATTGGCTATTAGTTTTCCAATAAGTAAGGTTCAAGAAAATAAGAAAAAGTGATTCTGTATTTGGAACTTATAATAATGATTATAAGTTACTCCACATTTTCTGTGTGGAGACATTTCTTGAAATTACCAGAATATGTCAATTTTATAAGATGAACTCATTTTTACGTGAGAGATGTGAAAGAGAGAATTAGAAAAATAAAATAATTAGCCCAAGGAAGCAAGCTAGTTGGAGACAGAGCTGAATACCCAATCTACACACATCTAATAACATAGCCTAACCTTGGCTTCTCGTGACACATGTTCTACTCTTTTTCTAATAGTGAGTGTGATCAGAATAGCTTTTATAAATGTATCCTCAAGGAGGAAACAGAGCCATCTCTCCAAAAACAAAAACATAACTGGCTATTCCTCTCTAGAGCTGATTGCCTGGAGTAGCTATTAGTGGAGTTGTTTTGGACATCTTTGGTGAGTTGTGCAATCACATTGTAAGTTACTGTTGAGCTGGGAGTCTTAAATGCTGAGGTTTCCTTGTAGGTGGTTATGCTTTTATTCTATGGCAACACACTAGAGTAAATCTTCCTTCCCATGGCTTTTTCCTTATTTACAGAAATGATGCCCAGAATTATTTTCTTGTAGACAGATCACTTTCAGACATCAGGAATGGAACAGTGAGAGGATTTTGTGACTAACTGTATTTTTGCAATCTTCAGTTTTCAAAATGTTTTACTTTTGTGCTGCCCTACTTACATTTATTTTAAAATAGACACCAATTCCTTAGGAGCTTTGGTTTATAGTATATACGTTCTGGTTCAACTTTAGCAGTGTAAGAGAAGACAAAAAACGGAGAAGAACTTAGAAAAATTACTCTAAAGACAACAACTAATGTAGTTTAAGGACATGATCTCATGCAATTCAATAGTACAACGGACAGGTGAGGAGGGAATTATGGGGACCAACTTGCCTGCATGCTACTCCCAAGGACAGGGCGGATCACCTGGTAGCCACTACTGCTCTGTGGGGGATGCTGAAACTTGCCTAGCCTTAAGAGGCAGACTCTTCTATTCCCAGAGAGAAGTATTTGGAAAATAAATTATTTATCTTTGATAATTCAAGATTCCATTTGCCTCTGATGTTTTTTAGGAGGTGAGAGGTAGAAAAAGCTGCAGCAGTTAACTTGTAAGAAGTTGACTTGCATTACTGTGCGTAGTGATGTCAGGGAGCTTAGCCTGGAGGTGTTGTGGGACAAGAGATAAGTAATCTATTTCCACACTCGTGTGTGACAGCAGAAACCAAGAAAAGGTGGATATTATTGAATCTTAAAATAATGACCTTTAAATTGAACAGAACACTGTAGTATTGCCAAATTGAACAGAACACTGTAGTATTGAATATTAACACAGAGAAAAATCTCAAACGTATTTATTTATTTTTTCATGGATCAAATTTCCATTTACCTTAAATGTCTAGTGTACTCTGGCTCTGTGATTTGTGAAATATGTTGATTGTATTTCTGAAACAGTAGACTTTTACTTAACAATATGAACTTACAGACTAACTTATAATTGGAAGTATGTCAGAGCAGCAAAATAATTGGAAAAGCTTCCACCCCTGATGTCCTCAAAATTTTACATTCTTTCCTGCTAACTACTTTTAGCTCTGAGTGAGATAAAAAGAATGAGAAAAAAAGTGGTTTTAGGAAGATACACAGAAAGGGCAATATATGAAGTCTCTAGTTGTGCTTTCGAATGTATTTTCTAAGGTGAGAGAGTGGAATATCCAAATCTTTGCCCCATCCACATCATCAGAGTGGAAATACTATCTTTACTTTAAACTTGTAAAGAAAGAGTAATTATAATAAGGCATATGTTCTCTCACATACTTCCCCGATTTTTTTCCTACATTTTAAAAATATCTGTCCAATAATTAGTAATATTCTATTACTTGGACATTTTTAGGGAAAAGAGAGAAAAAGGAGATGACTTGTCTAATTTTGTTAAAACATACAATATCATTTGCATTTTAGACTATCTTTTTTGAGTTTCTCCTACTTTTCTCTCTTTCTTTTCTCATTTTCTCTTATCTTCACCTCCTCTTGCTTAACCATCAACACACCATTAGTTTCAAATAAGAGAAACAATAATTCAAAGATGTGTTTTACGGCAATTGTTACCAGGTTATCTGAAATAAAAGAATTCTGAAATAAAGAATTCCAATTAGGAACAAGACAATGCCAGTAAATTGACAGCAAATTGTCTTTGCTGTCCACAACCTGTGTGACAGTAAAGAATTTACCTATATGACCTACAATTTTCTCATCTGTAGGATGGAGACCACACTCTCTAACTTGCCTAGCTTTTGAAATGTTTAAGCAAGCCAACATTTACAATTCCAGTCAAAGATTAGAGAGAGAATAACTGGGTTGTTATCAGTAAATTATAAGAATTATTGAGCCCTTGTTATTTGGCAGATCCTAGTCTATGCAGTACCCTCAAAGTGATTTCTTTTGTTCTTCTCAACAATTCTAAGATATTGGAGCTGATATTATTATTCCCATTATTATAGATGAAGAAACTGAAATTTGAGAGTTTTGGGGTTATTGAACCTGACTCTAGGGTTTATTAGACAATACCATACTATGTTATTCTATAAGATGACTTAAAATTTCTCCTCAATCCTGCTGTTTATCATGGAGTCTAAAGAATAGTTACTGATGTTATATTAATTTAAGCTCCATCTTTATGGAAACTTGCTCTGGAAAACTCCTTTAAAGAAACATAAAAATAAAATCAAAGAACAAATATAAGACAACACAGATTTGCATAAAGCCAGGGCTACTAAGGCTTGTGTTCTATTCTGAGTATGAAGCAGAAGGTGAAACAATCTTGGTTTAGTCATCAACAATCCATTTCTTGGCTGGATTTCATATTGACTAAAGGGCAATGACATGATGTTTTATAGTCACATATCAGTACTTACAAAAAAAGTGCTGAGATTCTGTAAACAAAGTTCTTTTAGTTCACTCTTTGAGGAATAGTAAGATTTAGCTCACACTACACACACACACACACTTTTAAATTTGTTTTTCAAAAAGCTTAAATTCACAATTTATTTACTTAACAAACATTCTTAAACTCTCTTTTGTGCCATGCACTGTATGAGTCACAGGCAGAGAGAATAGTGTGGTGACAAAAACACAGAAGATTCTTACACACCCGTGTGACTTACATTTGTGTGTGTGAGATAAGTAATGTACTATTGAATAAATCAATGAATAAAACTATTACAGATGTGGAAAGTTTATTGTAGAAATATATAGGTTGCAGTAACTTAGTAAATAGGCTTGAGATAGGATGGTCAAGGAATGTTCATTCTGGAAGTGCTATGTAGGGTACCTGAAGGATAGGGAGCTAGGTAGGTGTAGAACAAGAAGTATGATGAAGATAAAGGAGATAGTGCAGAATCTCTGAGGAAGAAAAGAAATTAGCATGCTCTGGGAAGGGAGGAAGACCAGTGTGCCCAGTCCAGAGTGAGCTATTTGGAGAGCGATTTGAGATGATGTTGGAGAAATTTACAGGACCATAATTGTCTTAGCTTGGGCTGCTATAACAAAATCCTTTAGACTGGATGGGTTAAACAACAGATATTTATTACTCACAGATCTGGAGGCTGGGACATCTGGGAACAGGGTGTCAGCATGGTGAAGTTCTGGGGAGGGCCTTCTCCCCGGCTTACAATGGCCCTCTTCTGCTTGTGTCCTTACGTGGAGAAGAGAGAGGGAGGTCTGGTCTCTTCCTCTGCTGTAAGGGCACTATTCCCTTCATGGGATTCTACCTTTATGATGTCACCTAAACCTAATTACCTCCCATTGTCCACTCCAAATACCATTACACTAGGGAAGGATTTCAACATATGAATGGGGGGGGGGGCTAGGGGGCAGGGACACAAACATTTAAGTCCATACCAATAATCATGTAGGAATCTCAGACAATTATATAAAAATAGTGTTAGAGTCACAAAAAAGTACAATGTACCAAGAATCCCACTTATTTTAAACATGTAAGTTAGTAGAATATACATGTAATAGACTCACACATTTTCATTATTCCAATCAATTCAGAAAATGAAATGTAGGTTTTTTTGTTTGTTTGTTTGTTTTGTTTAGTTTTGTTTTTTAGTTTATATAGACAGTCCAAACTTCTACATTATCCTACATTTTGCTGGATAGTGAAGAGAGACAGGGGTACAGAATTGGTGGGGTGGTGAGCGGAGAATAGTAATTTAATTTCTTTCAAACTCAATGTCTTTTTAATAAATATTAAGTGTGGCAGATTTTTTTTACTTAGATTTTTCCCAATGTTTTTCCTCTTCTATAGTAACAGAATTTAGTGGGGACTCGCCAACAGAGTTTATGAGCTTTCACATCCTCCTTGCAACTTGGGTTTTCCAATGAGGTGTGAATAAAATGATTTGTGCAACGTTTTGCATCACTTTCTTAAAGAGAAATTGTTTAACCTCAAATTCCTCTTTTCCTCTTCCTTTGAGCTAGAAAATGTTATGGTTTAAGATCTTGTTTCAAATATGTAGATAAAGAAGATAAGTCTTAACACTTAAGGGAGTGAAGACCTGCAGGATGGAAAAACCAGGCGCCATAAACGACCCTATAGAACACATCTCCTTTAATGTTGCCTGAGCACAGAGAGGTGAACAAAACATAGGGGTACATATGCGATTTCATGTCCTGGGAAAGACAGACATGAGGAGTTGGAGTCACGGTTCTGTCATCAAGGGGGAGAGTGGTGGTCTATTATTTACCTTCTGGGTCTTCTCTCTGGGAGATGCCTCCAATTTAGCTGGTCACTGATTACTCTGCCTCAGTTTACTTTTGAAGTATGAATGGATAATTTTTAGTAAAAGCATAGACGTGTTGGCTCAGTCCAATCTCAGTACCCTCTATGGTACTGCAGACTCCTCAGAGTCTCAGCTGCATTCTCTGAGTGGTCCCTCCCTTAAGCTGTTCAAGCCACCATTAACTTTCTCAGCCTTTGTCCAAGTAAACTCCCAAGACAGTAACTATCATGTGATTTTTCTGTATTGGCTATAAAACATTTGAAATTTCTGGACTTTAACTACATTGTAGCTTCAGGAGGCTTGTGTGCAATATATGGGGCTCTCTCGGTGCCTAATCACTTTATGCTTATTTTAGAGAGTGGCTGTCTATGGCAATGAACTCTTTCTAAAAGGAGATCGCTTGCCTTTCACTTTTTTCACCTTCCATTTCTTTTATAATCTCCCAGTTTTCTGTGTGTGTTTGTGTGTGATTTGATAGGGAACCAGAACACTCATGTCTGAGTGTTTACTTTATTTCCTCACCTTTTCTTTCTGCATTTCCACAGTATCTTAGATGGAAAGTCTTTTCCTTTTCCTTCCAAGTGAGTGGGAGTTTCCTTATATCATTACCTCTCTCTTCATAAGGTAGTTTTTGACCATGACCCTTACTGTAGCTACAGTATTTGAATGGCTTTAGAGGGATCAGATTTGTCAGCCACAGAATGGAAAAATATCACCTTAGTATTTTGTGATCTTGTCTCCACTATATATGTTTCCATATATGAACATATAATATGCATTATATTAATTTTCTTTGCCAACATTTATCAGAAATGCTTAAGAAAACAAGTAGGTAGAGACATTTTTTAAAATCAACTTTTAAGATTTCCATTCTCAGTCTCTACTTTTATGTTTGCAGGCCTAATGTAAAACTTCACTTACTAGCCCAAAGAAAATTGTGTGCTCTATGACTATAATGTTTAAATTATGGGTAAAATCTTGCATGCTTAAATAACCATCATTTTTATAAAGGGTGATTATTCAGTTTAGAGGTTTCTAATTATGAAATCTTAACAATAAAACTTTGAATAATTTGTATTTCACAAATTGGAGTACTCGTACTGAGTTTCTTGTTAGTTCTGTACATTTTGTATTCAAGTATTAATTAGGCTTATTTTTAAAGGGGAGCAAATTTAATCTCAGGAAAACTGTTAACTGACTTAACTTTCCCTTCTTTAAACTCTCAGAAGAAAATGGAAATGCTGCATGCAAAATATGAGATGAGTCTTCAAAAGAACATTTGGTATATCAAAAATTCATCATAGGTGCCAGGATAAATTTGGTGCTACATAACTTTCTTGAACCAATAAAGTTTTAAGATATTTATGACACATTATCTACAACACTTGTGAAAGCACATTTGAAAAACTATAGAATTCATCATTTTTTTTTAAAGAAAAACAATTGTTTTCTTTTTCACCCCAAATGGAATAAATAAATGGACAAGGAAAAATAGAGGCAGATGAGACTCAGAAGATAGACTTGAAGGTATAAAAATCAGTCACTTTGAGAAATACACACTTGCTCAAATGCCCATAAACCTAGATACTTGTTTTTAATAAAATAATTTGAAAGCAAATTATTATATTTCAGGATATAAAGTGTGCAAATGCAGATATAGGAACATTGTGGTTTGTTAACTATCTACTATGCTAAAAATCTTTAATCTATTGATAAAACATTTATTATAAAAGTTTCAATCACAGTTATCCTGTTATTTTTGTTTAATTTCTCCTGTTCTGAAGAAAGATAACAGTGTTTAGGGAGAATGAGAAGAAACATGGCAATTACCCAATTTTTATAGATATTTTCTAAGAATATATCTCACAACATAGGTAACCATTTTTTCTCAAAGGAAAAGTATATTTTGGTACTCATATTTTTGATCTGAAAACTCAGAATAAAGTTCACAGCAGAATAGAAAAGTAAAAAAAGAAACACAAAAAATAGCTCTAAGACATTGTCATTATGTAAAATTGCAAAACATCTAATGAAAAGATGTAGATATAGAAAAATGCATATATTATAATATGTAGCTATTGCTTACACTAGTCTATATATGAATCATGGTTAACATTTTTATACACAATATAAGGCTAATTTTAAAAAAGTTTCATCTAAAATTATGTGTTTTCTATTAAAAAGGCTAATTTAACTCAAGTATCTAAAGTTTACAATTTACATTGCACTACTTTCTACCTACTGTGTATTCTACATATTGCAGAGAGAGTAATAATTAAGAAGACATGGTGCCCGCCTCCAAAGGACTTAAGACCTCCAAAGAGAGACCTAAAATATTTTAAGAAAATGGTTACATATGGACAAAATAACCAACAATCTGATTTCCTGTGGCATCAAAAAGAACCAATCAGAGACAATGAATATTGAATGGGTAATGAACGGTAGATAGTCTTTACCAGTAGCTAGTTAAATGTGTAATATGGTAGCATTCTTAAAGACAAGATTACTTTGAAAAGAGAGCTAGAACCCAGAAAATGAAGGACACATGTAGAAAATAGAATATAGGAAATGTCGAACTACATTAACTTGGGAAGTAACTTACTTGGGGTAAAAATGAGCAAACCATTAGTTTAGGACCTAGTATCCCATTCATAAGCAGCCCTCTTTTTAAAGATAATTTGCTGAAACACCTTAAATGTCTGAATCTAAACCTATACCTAATTTGATAGACAACAGGGAGTCATAGACTTTTACAAGTGTAAAGTGGTGCATTCCTCATCCATCAATAATTTCCCTGTGGAAAGAAGCTATTCAAAGTCTTCCTGCTGCTCTTCCATTGCTCTTTTCAAAAACAGCCTGCATTTTGTTCCCCTTTTGAATCTAGAGGGTGAAGTGTTAGAATTAAATGAGTGAATAAAACCAAAACATGAAATTGAGGTCTACATTTGATAAATACAAAATAAACTGAAACTTCAAGTGAAAAAAGGTAAGAATACTTACTGAATGCAAAATATTAGAGAAGAAATGAAATCAGTAGATCATTCAATGTTTTCAGCACATAAAATAAGTATGTGAGGGGGTGGGTTTGTTAATTAGCTTGATTTAATCATTTTACAATGTATTCATAAATCAATACATCAATCACACTGTAGATTTTTATTTGTCAATTATACTTTAATAAAGCCGGGGGGTAGGGGGAAGATCAGCATCCTGGGACCTTCTTATTTTGCACTTGCTCTTTCCTCTTCTAGTATTTTTGCCAAACAGAAAGACTTTTGCAAACTTCAGTGTGTTCTCCCATTACATTTCTTGACTAGGAAATTAACTGGGAATTCTTATCTCCTTGGAGAATTCAAGACAGTTATAGAAAATGGAAGAAACAAGCTGGTGAGTGGACCGAGCTCCCTAGCCGTGGAATAAAGTTTATGGCAGGGCATCAACTGAAGGCTCTGGAAATGGTCCCCTTGAGGACACAGGGACCTCATTCGGGAAGGCCAGGAGACGGCGTCCTTGCCCACCGAAGTCTCCAGAGAATCCTGTGTCTATGTGGAGCCTGGCAGCTTCTCCTGCGGGCCTGTGTCGCCCCCTCCTCCCAGGCCGGTTCAGATGTCCTCCAACTAACTAGTGGCATTACTGAAACATACACATCAGTAATACATTTTACTATTTTATTACCAGCAGCAATGATACAAGTTTACACATTTCAAACCCTAAATCACATTATATTTAAATAATAGATTTAATAGACAATGATAACCAGTAGAGCTTATTTAAATGTTGGGCATTTTTTTCAATGTATTTGTGATCTTTATGCCCTTAGTTTTCTGAAAACTACTTCTTGAAGTAAAATTTTGAAATGTCTATTTCCTTATTAACTAATTATTCTATAGTCTTACTATATCAGTCTTTGGGGAAACAAAGAAACTTGATAAATATTGTTGATTGAGCATGAATGCCTAAATTATTGATTAAATCACAAAGTCTGCCAACTTTTTTGGGAAACTCCTTTTCTTACTCATTCTTCAGTTTCTAAATAGTCCACTGGATTGAACAATGGGAGAAATCCAAGAAATATGTTAAAATATCTCAAAACCATGAATAGTGAAAAAAGAAAAAAGGCTTTTGTATCCTATGTATGTTTGGCCCTAAAGTAATGTTTGACAACTTATGCTTAAATGAGACTGTTTCTCTTTGAAATCAATTATATATCGGTACTTAGACTTCGATGAATTTTCAGATGTTCCCCTATTTTACATTGTTTTTTAAATATACCATCACTAATATATCACTCATGAATGCTGCAATAAAAATAGAGGAAATCAAGTCTTGTTTCTCATCAATACTTCCATAGGTGTAACATCCAGAAAACATTGTTAATCCTTTGGGAAAGATTTAAATCTCTTTTTATTTTAATAGTTCTACCAATTTATTAGTAGAAATGCATTATTTTAGAGGGAAATAACAAGATGTGTATGTACTTTACCAGTTGCAGCTCATTTGTAATGTTTTCATTTAAGCAAAGGATATCAGTGAACAACAGAAATTACTGTGCTTAGCAGCCTTTTAACATAGGAGATAGGTACTATAATTATCCTCATTTTATAGGTGAGGGGGAATATAAATATCGTGCATCAATATAAGAGTAGAGAAAGATTGCTGAAAATTAAGGTTTCTAGGCAATATATATTTACTGCTGATCCAGTGTTGCTTTGAGGATTCACAAGTCATCTTCACTGATTAATTCAGTAAGGAACCATTGTGATCCTGTGGTCAGTTTCCCCAAACACACTCTACTCTTCCCACTTTTACTTCACATTTGACTGTTCTATCTAAACCTTCTCATTTTTCCTCTCTACTGCGTGTGTGCAAGCTTTATTTCTCAGTGTGCATAGTGTGTGTGTGTGTGTGTGTGTGTGTGTGTGTGTGTGTGTGTGTGTGTGAGAGAGAGAGAGAGAGAGGGAGGGAGGGAGGGAGGGAGGGAGAGAGAGAGAGAGAGAGTGAGAGAGCTCTCTTTCTGATGAGATTTCCTTCGGAAAGTTTGAAAAAGGATGGTTTAATGCAATCACTTTTCTCTGATTTTAGGTCTGGGGTATATTTGGGGATTTTAGGGTTTAGTCTGCCGCCAAGAAGGCTGCTACTGTTATCATACTGAACAGATGCTGCCAGCTCTTAAGCTCCAGATATTTCTGTAGAAGCTCTTCTAACTCTTTTAAGAGTTTGCTCAGAAAAGCAAAAGGTAGGATCAGGCTACTGCAAAGCTGCCTGTGGTATTTTATCCTTCAAGGTGACAGGTTTGCTCAAGATGAAACTTTCTAAGCTATTTCAGAAAGAGTCCTTAATTGCTTCTGTCTAAACTTTGTTTACACCAACTTTTAATTCGTTTTGTTTAAATGGAATTTTATTGAGGCTGTCAGGAGCAGACTGCATGCTGGGAGTTAGGGGGAACCAAAAACATTATCCCAGACTAAGTAACAGCTGGAAAGAAACTATGGGACCTCCCACATATGCCCCCCTGAGATCTAGACAATGGGTGAGTTATTTGATGGAGTAACAGCAACAGCTGCCAAGTAGGGCATTTTTTAAAATGAATCTTCGAAACTTTCAGAATTGAAATCAGCAGCCTTTGTAGAGCTATTGGGAATAACAAAACATACTTAAGAACATTCATTTGCCAAATGAAAACTACTATATTTAAAATTTTGTTGGGTCATCTTTCATATTATTCTAATATACTTAGTTTAGAAGTTTTTTTTTTTTTTATTAAGATGAATATTACTTTAACCTATAGGCCTAATATCAGTTCTATCAATTAACTATTGGCAATTATTTGATAAATGAAATAGTATATATGGCCAAGATGGGTTGCCCAGATAATCTTTAATTGTCTTTTAAAAATAATTTATTATCAACAAAAAAATTACACACAAATCTCAGAGTGTATCCCATTCACAGGTGTAAAGACCTAGATTTTTTTTTTTTCCTTTTTGTCTTTTTTACTGACTGGTAATGGGATTGCAACCCTTGGTGTCGTGCCCGTACCGGGGACCGGCAACGGGATCGCACCCCTCGGTGTTGCACCTGCACCACGCTCAGCCAGTGAGCGGGAGCCGGTCTCCACATGGGATCCGAACCCTTGGCGGGAGCGCCACCACGCTCCCAAGCGCCGCACTCTCCAGTGCGCCACCGGGCCGGCCCAAGACCTAGATTTTTAAATGACTCAGTATAATATTTCCAAATTAAAGTGATCATTTTTGTGTCAAATAGGATATGTTTTCTAAAAGAAAATAGATGCATAATAAGGAAGTTAGAATAGGCTTTTACTTTTCAGTCTTTAACTGCACTAGTGTTACATTTATCAAATTGGTCTTGCTCACTATTGGTGAATAGAAATGCTACTGATTTTTGTGTGTTGATTTTGTATCCTGCTACTGTGCTGAACTCATTTATCACCTCTAAGAGTTTTTTTGTAGATGATTTGGGCTGTTCGATATATAGGATCATGTCATCTGCAAACAGGGACAGTTTGACCTCATCCTTTCCAATCTGGATGCCCTTTATTTCCTTCTCTTCTCTGATTGCTCTGGCTAATACTTCCAAAACTATGTTGAATAGGAGTGGTGAGAGTGGGCATCCTTGTCTGGTTCCTGTTCTTAAAGGAAAAGCTTTCAGTTTTTCCCCATTCAGGATGATATTGACGGTGGGTGTATTATATATGGCTTTGATTATGCTGAGATATTTTCCGTCTATACCTAATTTATAAAGGGTCTTTATCATGAATGAGTGTTGGATTTTATCAAATGCTTTTTCGGCATCAATAGAGATGATCATATGGTCCTTGTGTTTGATTTTATTAATATGGTGGATCACATTTATTGATTTGCATATGTTGAACCAACCTTGCTTCCCTGGGATGAATCCCACTTGATCATGGTGAATGATCTTACATATGTGCTGTTGTATTCTGTTTGCTAATATTTTATTGAGAATTTTTGCATCTATATTCATCAAGGATATCAGCCTGTAGTTTTCTTTCTTGGTTATATCTTTACCTGGTTTGGGTATCAGGATGATGTTTGCTTCATAGAATGTGTTTGGAAGCTTTGCTTCTGCTTCAATCTTTTGGAATAGTTTGTAAAGAATCGGTGTCATTTCCTCTTTGAATGTTTGGTAAAATTCTGCTGAGAATCCATCTGGTCCCGGGCTTTTCTTTGTTGGGAGCTTTCTGATAACAGCTTCAATCTCCTTTATTGTTACTGGCCTGTTCAGGTTTTCTATATCTTCTTGGTTTAATTTTGGAAGCTTGTGTGAGTCCAGAAATTTATCCATTTCCTCCAGATTTTCGAACTTGTTGGCATATAGCTGTTTATAGTAGTCTCAGATGATTCCTTGTATTTCATTTGGGTCAGTTGTAATATCACCTTTTTCATTTCTAATTTTTGTTATTTGAATCTTCTGGCGGGGTTGTGGAGAGAGGGGAACTCTCATACATTGTTGGTGGGAATGCAAAATGGTGCAACCCCTATGGAAAATGGTTTGGAGGTTCCTCAAACAGTTGAAGATAGATCTACCATACGACCCAGCTATCCCACTGCTGGGAATATATCCAAAGGAATGGAAATCATCAAGTCAAAGGTATAGCTGTTCCCCAATGTTCATTGCAGTACTCTTCACAATAGCCAAGAGCTGGAATCAGCCCAAATGTCCATCATCGGATGAGTGGATATGGAAAATGTGGTATATTTACACAATGGACTACTACTCAGCTATAAAAACGAATTAAGTACTGCCATTTGCAACAACATGGATGGACCTTGAAAGAATAATATTAAGTGAAACAAGTCAGGCAGAGAAAAAGAAATACCACATGTTTTCACTTACTGGAGGGAGCTAAAGGTGAATGAATCAATTCACACACATACATACACACACACACACACACACACATACTCTCACACACACAAAAACAAACAAACAACAACAACAACAACAAAAAAAACGGGGGGGGGGGAGAGGAATATATAACAACCACAATCATTTTTTTATTTTATTTTTTGAAGTTTTTACAACAAGCAAATGGAGGGGACACACTTGGTTGGGAGGGGGGATAGGGAGGAGGG
>NW_007731088.1:15744-68481 GCF_000696425.1 Galeopterus variegatus | reverse complement strand
AATAAATAAATATATATATATATATATATATATATATATATAAACATCTAGTCCTGGAATTACAATAAATCACACTCCTTTAAATGAAAAAAAAAAAACAATACAAAACAAAAAAACAAATTCGTGTTGCTCCACCTCAGATATTTAAATACTCAAGTATTTATGAACTGAAAGGAACTCGCTATTATCACAAATACTGATCAAATATCTATACTATGCTACGTGCCATAAATAAAACATTGAGATAAAATGTGTAAGAAGACGATAATCTGAAGTAATCTAAGGTGAAGTATAAATTTAAAATGTACTGATTTATATTATTTTTTGTTTAACAGGATTTCTTTCATGTCTCTTTACTTAGCAGACATATTGTTGATTGACCAAATTAAAGTAATATTATTTGTAACATGCCCAGCAATTAAATTTGCCTGGATTTATTCTAAGCTATGGAGAGGACAGATTTTTCAGGGTTATTGCAAGGTTTAAAATCAGAATCTGTTTCTTCAGCTAGTTAGGAAATAGACAATCTCACAGCTAAGATGGAGAACATAATATTTGGAAAGCACATAATATACGTGATATTTTTCTATGGATTACTGTTTTATAGAAGAAAATAATAGGAATAATTTTATTTATTTATTTTTTCTACTTCATGTCAGTATCTGGCTATAAACACTTAGAGGGATTCCAACCATGGTCTTACCCAATTGTCGGGCTGTATAAAAATTGTATTGAGGTAAGATTATCATCATATTATCTCTCTGTTTTATCTTTTAGTTATTATTTGGGGAGTTAATTTACTTTTAAAGGTACACAGTGTTTTGAGATTACACTTTCTGGAAGCAGGTCCTGTTAGTGTATAAATTCCTGTTCTAATGAAATAGATGATTCAGAAAGATGAAGGATACTGGTCTTTTGAATGTTGTGATCTTTCCCTTTTGCCGACACAGACCAGAAAGGATCCTTGGGAGAGAGCTTTGAGATAAGAAAATATAACTTAATGGATAAAAGCAAAAGGGCATTAGAAGTGGACGTTCGATCTTTGACACAGCCAGCAGAAGCCTAGTGTGGCTGAATTTTTGCTGTTGCAAGAACGAGAATGAGCTACACTGATCTGTGTATTGATAAAAGTCAGTTGTTTTATGAGCAGTCCACACAAGTTAAAACTTTGAAAGAAATGTGAAATAATAGCAGAAAAAAATCCTGACAAATAAACCCTTTTAAACTATTTGTGTTCTCTTGACTTTAGAGGGTAATTATTTTTGCAAAAGTGTATTCTGAGTAAGCTGCTGAAGGCCTGAACTTGTGAGTAGCAGCACATAAAGTGACAGATCTACAGTCAAAGTTTTACTCTTTACAACACCACGAGCTCTAATTTCAATACTTTGAAAGTATTTTTTTTTTTAAGCAGCAGGATCTTTGAAAACATTTTTCACAGCACAGCTCACACTCGGTTCCAAGGGGATTAAGTGCTTAAGGGTAGCCAGCTTTTTCTACCCGTAATTAACAAACTTTTATTCATAGCCTTGACAGGCTTGTTGATTTCAGTTTGGTTGGTCCTTAGGAATGATCATTTTGCCCTTGAAAGATTACACAGATGACCCTGGAAGCAAAACAGCTAAACTGTCACATATCAATAAAAAGCTTTTGATCCCTAACCCCTGACTCTCCAGAGTTCCTCTCCCATAGATCCAACTGCCTACTCTGTGTCCTTAGGTCCATTCCTTTCTGACACTACAGATAAGCATATTTCAAAACTAAAACAAAACTTGTCCTTATTCTCAAAATAGTCATCTGTTTCCTTCTATCTTCCCTATTTTATGAAAAGCATAACAATCCCCCAGGTGTTCAAACCCGAAACCTAGACCTAATCCCTCCTTTTCTCTGAAATTCCATAACTGCACAAACAAGTGTTCAAAAATATCTCTGCAATCCATGTACTTCCTTCCATTTCTACCACTATTACAGAAGTCCAGGGCACTATCATTTCTTGCTTGTATTAACCATTTTATACCTAGATTCCAGGAATCCGTAGGACACCTCGCCCTGCACACACACATCAATTCAAACTTTAGAAAGAAACTGACATAATGTTTTAAAATAGATGGAAAACTTTCATATATCTGTTTAAATTATTTTCATACCTTTCCTTCAAACTTAGAAATATGTAAGTTTTATGAAGACAGGGACCATATCCCAATGTATAGGTAGGTAGGAAATATCACAATGCTTTGCATATAGTAGGAATTCTATAAATATTTTTTTTTATTAATGAACACTACTGTTTTGCTATAATGCCTCCCAAATACAGTCAACTCCATTTAGCCAAAGATAACTGTCCTGCGGTATTTCATTGTACAATCTTCTCTGCATTCTTTTATTTTTTCTCATTTTATTCTGTTGTGGAAAAAACAAAACTGTGCATTCAGTTTAGCTACAAACTTAATTAATTGAAAAGGAAAAATGTTGTGATTATATGCCAAACATTATGTTTGAAAATGTGTATAATAAGCTTTTTAAGTTTATTTTTATATTTAATAATTCCAAATACAGATGCCATTGGAAAATAAGAATAATTTAACAGCCATTTCTCTTTTCCGGAGAGGATTACTCTCACTTCTCGTAGTATAATGGAGCTCTGAGGACAAATAATAGTTAAAAATGTACTCTTCCACTAGGGGAATTAATTATGGGACCACCTGCTAACATCATCATCAGATTATCATTCTTCCTCTAATGGGTATCACTTTTCAGGCACTTTTACTAGGTGTTAAAAATTAAGTATGGTTTTTAGAATTTCCAAAGAAAAGTATTAAGTGCTAAAAATAAAAAAAACAGGACACACACACACACTTTCTAATTTCTATTATTATGAGGAAGAAATCATACACATTTAGAAAAATAAATGTTTATCAAATTTATGCTGCTCTATCTCATATTTTATAATGTTTATTTAAATACATTTATTTTCAGTGTCTTTCATTAGTTCAGAGTAATTTACATTTCAAAATCAAATAACATATAGCTGCATGTCTCTTTTTTACTATTAATAAAGTTGGCATATTTTTTAATAAAAAATACTGTCAAATTGTGGCTCTAGATAAACAGAAAAAACTTTGCAGTTTTACAGACAAAAAGCTAAAAGGGACTATCATGTGAATCTACAAACAGTTTCTAATATTCCATCTTTCACACACAGGAATTAAGCTTCTCAGGTGTTAACTCGTTTGATCACCCATTCCAAAACAGCAGCCCCTGCTTTGTTACATTCTATGTCCTTAGCTTACTTTATTTTACTTCATAGTGTTGATCATATCTGATCTATTATATAACCAACTTCATATCCATCTATCTTGTTCCAGACACTATATTATTTAATCCTTACAATAACCCATGAGGAAATTATTATCAATATCACATTTTTCTCCAATATTTTCACATTGGATAAAAAAATTGAAACACATAAACACATTGTTTATGTAAGTGGCCCAAGATGATTCAACTAATAGGAGTATATGACAGAGCCAGGACTTAAATTATTTGATATGGCCCCAGACTCCTGGCTTTTGCCACTATGATCCTGCATGCGTATCTAGCTTTTACATTCTGGGTTTCTTTCTGTTATTTTTTAAGTGAATATCAAATAGTATATTAAAGCAAAAAATTATTTTTTTGTATTTTTATTTAGGCTGTATGGATGAAAGGAAAAAGCTATTATGATAATGGGTAATTAGAACAATTAATGTATAAAAGTTTATACATTTCTGGAGATCACTAGTCACTACACATTTTCTCCCAAAATTACATGCAAAAATCTATGAAATATCTAAATATTTAAACATTTTCAATATAAAATCATGAATATTAAAAATTCTAATAGAGGGAATTTCCTACTTATGAAAATTATGTTTAAGTAGTCGCAAGAAATTTTATTATAAAATTATGTGTATACCTTAAGAAAGATAATAATGAAGACTGAATATTTTCTTAGAAATTTGAGTAACTGCATATCTGAATTTTTATACATGAAATACTTTTAGAGTTTTAGGTTACTTCATAAGATAAATAAAACAACTGAGTTACAAATGTCCAAATACCTTTAATTGTCTTTAATACATTGCATTGAAAATTTTGTGTTTGTATCATATGCATATTTTCAAAACACTTAATGTAGTAATTGGGATTATAAAAGAAACATAGAAGTTCCTGTTTACTCATATATGAATAATTTAAAGGAGCGTACAGAGAAAAAACTACTTTATCATTGTTTATTTAATCATATTACTTTAAAACTGGTATTTTGAGTTTGTGTTTTTGTTAGCTCAGTTGAATTCACCACATATGTTTGAATCCCTTCTTCCTACCCATCACATTAAGAGAAGTAGAGGCAGGAATATTATATCACATTTCAAAGTCACAAGACCAATTAGTATACACAGAGGTCACACTTCACAGATGTTATACTTCCAGCCCGTTGCTTGACTCACTCATCCAGACTCTTTCTTTTTAAATATGTAGAGTCCTCTAATATGATACTAGGCTTTATTTTAATGGATCTAAGGAATTAGACTCCCCCTATCAAAAAAAAAAAAAAAATCCAATAATGTGCATAATGAATTCTTCTCATTCTCTGTGCACCTGTTCTCTCTCATTATATCAAAAAACTTGGGATTATTCCAAAGTGCTCTGTAATGACTTTTTGTAAGCAAGACAAGTGGAAGAAAATCTTCAAGGACGGAGTGAATTGATATTTGAAGCTGTGCTAACTAACTGGGTAGGAGGGAAGTGATAGCACCAGACAGACCATGAGGCATATATCATTTGGAGGAAGGAAGGTTCATAGGATAAAGAATCATTTTGCCATTGCCAGTGATGAAAGGTGCAAAAGTCCTAAATGGTCTCAGTTCTTTGAGCATTAGGTCACCATGTAGGCTTTCCCAGATCTCCATGTTTTTTGTCTTGTCTTGACCAGGGGAAAAGCAGAGTGCCTTAACCTTCCTGTGAACTGGCCAGCTGCATGATTCCCTGCGTCCCCCTCCCACAGACTTGAAGCCAGGGCCTTGAACATTCCCAGGCACTGATCAAGGGGTTTAGGTTGTTGCACAAAACACTGAAAGAAACTAGCCCCAGCCCTGAGCCAAATTCCCCCCTTGTTGTGCACATACCCAGATAGAACATCTTTCTTTGACTCTCGGTTGCAAGAACACTGCAGCCCTCTCTGTAAGTTCCTATAGTATAAATGCTTTGAACTGGTCACCCTGGAATTTATGCTTCTTTCTTTGGAATCTCGACCAGGACCATCTCGGAATGGTTTGGGGCACTCCTTGTGAGAACTTCTTTGTCACGCTTTTGGGGCCATTCCAGCTGTGGGTTTGACAAGGACGAAACAAGCTAATATTTCCAACCAACAGATTTTTCCTGTATTTATTTTTGTAAAATATTTAAGCAACATTTTTGTTTATATCTTTGAAGATATCTGTAAGGGTAATTATTTCCTATGTTTGTAGCCATTCTGTATCTATAAATAAATACCTCATAGATTTATTTTGCAATTTAAGTTGTTTCTATTGTCTAATCATTGATCTTTGTCTACATTTCAAATCTCCAATTGTGAAGGTGATGTAGGATAACCACAGCTATTTTCCTCTCTCCAAAATTAAGTCATGAAAGGAAACTAAACCTGTGTGTGAGTGAACCCTAACTAAACCCTTTTAGTTGAAGTAGTATGGTACTAGCTTAGCTTCGAATAGTCAACTGCTTCCATTCGCTTTGGAAATTTGTAGATTAGTCCTTTAATATGTTGTATTTATTTAATGCACCCAAGACTATGACCCACAACATCCAAATTATTTCTTATTATAACAATTATAAACTTTCAATTGTTGATATTTCTGTGGAGGAGCTCTGGGTGAACAGAGGTAGAAAAAAGGCACATGTAGAATTTAAGTCTATTGCTACTAATCCAATATTTCTTCAGAAGACTATGAACACACACAATTAAGACAAAAGTATAGCAGATGGAATTAGGCTAGAAAAGCCAAGGAGTCTGAAAAGACACCTTTTATAGTGAGAAGAAACTTCTTCCTTCCTTCCTTCCTTCCTTCTTTCCTTCCTTCCTTCCTTCCTTCCTTCCTTCCTTCCTTCCTTCTTTCCTTCCTGCTTCCCTTCCTAAGGAGCATTATGGATCATAATGTCATTCTAAAAATATCATTCCAAGTATATGGATTAATGAACCAAATTACATGAAATTAATTGCATATTAACATCCAATATCCTGACCCATAAATGAAAGTGATTCCAGTTCATAATGGTATACAATATTGGCTATATAAAGAGCTTCAGAATATCTTTGGCTTAATTCAAGTTTTATTCTTATCTGGTAAATTCTTTTCTATTTATTTATCATGGTACCACTATTATTATACTAATATACTATTAATCATATAACTGTAAGGGAGTTGGCTTTCAGCAGAGAGAAAGTATATGTCAAAGAGGGCTAATAAAATAATAATAGGTAATATTTATTGATAATTTATGCTAGGTACTGTATCAAGCATGTTAAATGCAATGTCACTTTAAACATTGAAAAAAAAAATGTTTAAAAAAAGGAGAAAGAAAAGAAATGAAAGCAGAAAAAGTAATTTCAATGTTAATAGAAGAAAATACAGAAGATGGTTCAATTTATCTTATTCAGAATATTTATGAGATTATGTTTTCATTTGCCCTTACCTTTAATATTAAGTGCTGCACATTTCTTTCCTTCAAACTAAACCCTATACATTGAAAATAGTTCTACACTTTAACTGATAGGAAAGTGCTACCCCTGAATGTGTTTAAACAGCACTCTTTGAAAATTGGCTTCCTTTGTTTAATGTCGGTGTTTTGTGAGGCTGCTCAGTTTCAACAGTGACAGGAATTTGGGGAAGAAAATAGCCTCAAAGAAAGAATAAGCTGTTGAATTCACACTCAACAGGTCTAAGTCTTAGTCTGTTTCAATTTTTTAAATTGGGGGAAAAACATCCTATGATACTTTAAAATATTGTATATGCTGCCAAGATTTGAACGTTTAATTCAGATATTTCTTCAAAGGGTTGTGCTGCTTAGTAGAGGGTTGGAAATTGTAGGGAGAAGGTGAAGATAAGTAGCATTTGTTCTCTGGAGGTGAATTAAGAGTTTGTGGGCTTGTGTCCAGAAGACCTAAAGTCAAATTAAGTCTCTACAACGTACACAGTCTATAAGCTCAGGCAACTTCCCCCAAGCTCTTTGAGCCTCCTTGTGAGAACTTCTTTGTCACGCTTTTGGGGCCATTCCAGCTGTGGGTTTGACAAGGACGAAACAAGCTAATATTTCCAACCAACAGATGTATTGGAAAGTATAACTAAATGTATTGGAAAGTATAACAGATGTATTGTACAAGTATAACTAAAATGGAAGTAATAATATCTTCCTCACAATGTGTTGGTAAGGAAAGCATGATGCACATTTAGGTCCTGGATAAATACCAGTGTCTTCCTTGCATTATCTGTACAACTTTAATAAAGTCATTTAATCTCTTAACAAATAGGAACAAATAATATATTTGTGTGAAAGCAGGATTGTGAACCAGATACTTACTTTGAGGATTATTTTATTTTATCAAATTATATAGAATGTTAAGCAAACTCAAATGGCAATCCTGACTTCATAGGTTTGAGCTGGGGCTGTTCTAATAGTTATAGCCTCAAGATTCCTAAAGATTGTATCGAACAACCAGGGTTCCTTGTTCTAAGTGATATGCACTTTAAATAAGCAGCAGGCTTTATAAGAATCAGGTGTAGAAAATTCACAGCAGCCAAGGCTGGCCAGGTAGCAGGATCTGCTCTGTGTGCAGCCACAACTGATGTCATTTACCATTGATAACCTCACCAGCCACTAACACAATTGTGCATAATTAATAATTTCTCTGCACAATTAAGAATCTCTCAAATAGCCTGCAGTTGTTCATTTTATTTTATTGCAAAGTCCTAGGCTAAGGAAAATCTGGAAACTTAAGTTTCCATAGTTGTATTACAATTCCTGACTCCTGCCAAGATTCAAATAATGTCAGGTTCTCTCAAAGTATGTGTGTTTGTATGCAAAAGAGTCAAAATGACATATGCCTCCATATTTATTCATTTAAATAAAAAAATTCAACCTCTATAATATTTTACACATTGGTAAAATAGTTAAAAGGAAAGCTGTGGCTTCATAGTGTTTATGTTCTGGAGAAGATATGATAGTACACAAATAAACTAGTTTATTATAATTATGTTTCTATATAATTGTATCTGTAGCAATAAGTGCTTCGACATGTATAAATCAGGGTAAAAATGGTGAAGAGAGTGACAAATAGTTTAGGTTGGATAACATAGCAAGTAGTGAAAAATAGAATAAATTTTAGGTGAGCAAAAAATGAATGATGTTAGCATTCACTGAGGTGGAGAACACTTGGAGAAAAGCAAATTTGAATAAAATCAATACTTCCATTTTGAGGTAATTATTAATCATTAAATGGAAATAAACACAAGTGTATGTATCTGACTTTAAGTGGAGAGTTCTGGGCTAAAATCATCAGTAATCAAATCATAGGAAAAGTGAAGGAAAAATGGTCAGGGCCCCTCATATGTTCAGAATCATGCCGAGCAAGCATTTGATTTAAATATGCACATGCACCTAGGTGTTCCTTGGCTTTTGTATAATGTAATTGTGCATGCACACCCAGGTGTCCTGGGTTACGACTGAAGTATAACGGACAAGTGGCTCTGATCCATGGTGTTCCCTGCCCAGGGGATGCCCCTGGGGGGTGGGGGTGGGGTCACAGGGAGGGCGCTACTGCTGCTGGAGGCTGTTGCTGCAAGCTATTGCTGCCAGGGCTCCCGGGACCCTCCAGGAGGCCACCACAGGGCCCTCAGGGCGGCCACCACCACCCCTGCTGCTGCTGCTGCTGCTACTACTGAGGACTGAGCTTGTATCATCTGCCAATGGCTCCCGTGATCTTTCCCAATAACCTAGCATGGACAGGTGTGTGAGGGGTCTAGTGACCCAGCTTGATGTATGAAGGGTTTGTGACCCAGTCTCTACAGGAGCTTGAGGGGTCTCTGAGCCCTAGCCCTGACAATACAAATGGAAACATAGTATAACTAAAGAAATGAAACATTTTGTCTTTAGTTATGAATGGCCATAACCCTACAGCTATTCGTGTAGCTTAACAAAATCTATGATAATAAATAAGAACTGAGTGTAAATAAACAAGAAAAGTGTTCCATAGTCTGAGCTACTGAGCATCTTAACATTCAGAGGTAAGAAAGAGGAATAATCAAAGGGGTCTGAAAAACACTCTGAAAGACGGCAAGTGTGGGTTCGTACAAGCTATAAAGAGTGTTTCAGGAGGGGAGCTGAAAACTGTTGACAATGAGAACTGCAGAAATTAGGACTGAGAACTGGTATCAGAGTAGTTGTGGTGGAGGGGTGGGCACAGAAACCCGTGTGGTGTGGATTCATAAAAGAATTGGATGCATGAATGTGGAGGCAGTGAGAATACACAGCTTTTCCAAGGAGTTTTTCATTTATTTCCAATACGGAGAAGTAATGATATCAGGTAGCATCTGGAAGAGACATGAGAGAGTACGACTGGATAAGTAACTTCCTTAGTATCTTAATAATTATAGAAACCCAAGACCAAAAGTTAAACACAATCAGGAATAAAATACAAGGATATTAAACAAGGTCTACATTGGCTTGAACTCACATTGACAAAGCTTCATGAGTTACATGTTTATAGTTGTCATACACATATGATCATTTTATTTTTTATGTATTCCTAATTTGTATTGTCTGGAAAAGGATTATACATTTTAGACCTTTTTTTACTTCTTTTGTATTCCTGTTATTATGCTAGATAACAATCAAGCTTTCATCAAACATTAGAATAACTAAATAAAACACAAGAGAGAGAAAAAGTGTCAGTTTGGACATTTTTACTCTGTGAGGACAGCCCAGCAATCTGTTCTAGAACTCAAACCGGCAAGATTATACATTCTTTATGTTCCATAGACCTAATAATCCTTTACAAGGAGTCAAAGCAGTGGCTGTTAAACAGAGGGATGTTCAGAATCTAATAATCCATTTCAGCCTCTTCCATTGGTGGTCACAGTGACAGTCATTTGGGTTTGTACACCTATTGGTTCCTCCTCCAAAAGGAAAAAAGTATTTTCATTGGTTGGCTGGTTGGTTGGTTAGTTTTCCATCCTTTACACAATTATATTAATTAAGTTGGTCATTTTTCTATACTATTTTTATTTACTATGTACCAGTATATTCCCACAATTTTTTTATGGACTAGATGCCATAAAAAAAAATACATAAGTTTATGTATATGTAAGACATATATACATATAAAAATGCATGCATTATGTGTACATATACTGTATATACATATACATATGTTAGACATATACATATATATCCATATTACATGTAATGCATATATTACACATATGTAATGTATACATATAACATGCATATATACATACAACATATACATATATAGTACAATATATACATATAATATACATATATCACATATACATATTTAATATATATATATATCCTGCAACATGAGCAATCTCTCAGTTGTAGAGATTTACTACTATAGGCATGTGATCTTAGCATATTTTCATTCTTGTCTAAACAAACGAAAAAAGCCTTCTTTATTTCTGTGTTCACACTACTTGACATCTTTATCCTAGCAAAAGAGAGGTAATTTCAACTTTACATCTCAAATCAGTGTCTCCTTCTGAGTTAATATGCAAGACAGTCAACCTAACAATGACCACAGAAGCTAATGTTTGTGGAGTCTGAGTGGAAGTCAGATGATGTTTGATTTGACTTGGTGTGCCATTGACAACGTGTTCTTGCATATTAAAAATTTTTGTTTCCACTTTTTCCCACAGTTGAAATAATTCCTCTCTCTTTTTACCATACTAGGTTTGGGAAAGATGAAAAAATGATATTTTCTTTTTTATATTGACAAGTTTCATCTTTATTTATTTTTTTTTGGAAGGATTACATGGAACTGGAGTATCATTTGACAGAAAATGGGTGAAGTCATGTGTGCTCTGATAAAATTTTGTGCTACTGCGTACTACTAATTCAGACAACTCTTTCCTAGTTTCAACTTCTGCTTGCCCTTCTAAATCTGATATTTTTTAGTGTCTTCCCTTGTAGAGATTTCAGTTCAAAATAAATTCATACCTTAGGCTGTCCCCATGGAGTGTTGTCTTTTTTTCTTGATTATGTCTCTGCTGTCTTTGGTCATTCACCATTTTACAACCAAAAGCGCACCCATTTCAGCAACCACTAATGGCTCCTGTAACCCCAGTTCAGATGAGAGATCTGAGTTCTTCCTTTCTCTTAAAGAATAATATCTAATATTAGTAAAAGTTACTTTAGGTTTTCAGTGATTTTTTCCTATCCAATTCCTTGTATATGAAATTAAAAGTATATAATAAGATAGAAAAATTATTTAATATCTGAAAACATATTTTTACATGTTTTTTGTGTGTGCATGTCTAAAATGAAATAAGAAAAAAAAGTTGCCAAATTTCCATATTTTTCTGCCATTTTCCCATCTGTTTCTGAATACTTCTCTCTAATCAACTGGTAGAAATTTCCTCAAACTATATTCCTCTTATCAGCATTTTGGTCTGCTGATAAACACAAAAGGAAAAGAAAAACATTCAGGTCTTTGCTGGAAATACATGTTCACTGAATCTGTAATTTTGTGGCCTAATGATTATAATCAAATGTTCTGCAAGAGTCAGGAGTTAGCAGTGCAAAATAAAATTTGTGTAGTTAGGTACTCACCAAAGAAATACCACTTTAGTTAGAAAAAGACCAGTGAATCAATTCATTGCTTAAATGGGAATAAGATATTGTACAACACTGAACTCCACACATATTTATTATTCTGTAATTCAGTCAGATTCCCTCCTTTGACCTGCAGTGCTCAATTCGTCCCTTCTTTCTCAAATTTACTTTAACTTACAGGAGAAAGTGTCAAGTCAGGAATATATACCATCCTATTCAAATAGTTTAAAAATACATTGAGTAAATCCAGTGGGTCTAGAAATAATTTCTGGGTTAGCAACTAAAATTGTTAATATTTTATGGTATGCATATAAATTTATTGTAGAGAATTTTATCTTCTGTTAATTTCCCCAATGCAGCAAAAAGTTAAACTGAACATAGGACATCATTTGCACATTAATTCTTCATTGATAGAAACATGGGAATTGTCATCTTGGATCAGACTCATGGTAAATTAAGGGACAGATCCTTTTTACACAATTGAGTTTTTCGTTCAGCAAATATTTCTTGGCACTTGCAAAAGTCCAGGATCAGTTTTGAGCAGTAAGGAAAGAGCAATGAACAAAATAAAAAAGTAGGTAAACTTATGGAATTTGTACCCAATGCTGATATTGAAAGTTAAATATATACCAGGTTATTTTCATGGTGACTTCTGAATGTCATTTACACACACACACACACACACACACACACACACACGTAAACACACATACAACTGTAAATCATTAAATTAGATAATTACATAATCACCTCAGATAATGGTGGTTAGTATTATAATAATTTTTAGCTTAGTGTAGTAAATACTATACTCTGCATGGGTAAATTCTTGAATTACGTTTTTTTATAACTTGCAGCACTGAATTTACACAAATTATCCTTATCCTAAAATGTAATTATTTGATGAACATATGTTAATATACATAGTATCAATACCAACCATAATTTCATGAATATATTTATGATTTCCCAAAAGATATCAAAGCATTTCATGACTTGGCTAATATCCCTTTACAAATTTTGTTTTCAAATTCAAAATGTCATTGATATTTAAGTTAAGTAACACATTAAGCTAATATTGTAAGAGAAAACTCTACTATGTTCTTATATAACTTCTCTGAGTTGAGTACCGTGGTTGTGAAAATTTCATTTTGTGTCTGTGTACTGTCACAAATGGTACCTGTATTTCAGATATATGGGTGCTCTCTTCCACCATTTTCTGATAATTTTATACATTCTATTTCTCAGTGAGACATGAGCTCTCACTCCTCCATGCCTTTGCATGGATAAAATTCTCTACAATAAATTTATATGCAAACCATGGTGCTTCCTCTACTTACAATGCTCTTTCTACCTTTTTCTAAATGTTCCTTGCCTTTCAAGATTCATTTCAGTGATTCTCTCTTCAATAAAATAGGTACTGATCTTTGCTTTCTATATCCCAGTCTGTGTGTAGATCACATTAAACTTTCAGCAATTTATTTTATAATGAATTTTGATATCTCAGTTATACAGGTGAAAAATGGAAGCTCAAAGGAATTCTTTAACTTCTCCAAAGGGTAGCAGGTGGTTAAGCTGGGAATTGACACCAGGCCATCTGGCTACATAGTGACTGGGCATACTGTTCTGCACGCATGTGTAAAATTTAATTGTAATTGTGAATATCTGTTTTATGAGGTCATAACCCCTAATATAAGCTTATGGAGGTCAAGCTATTCTTTTCTCATCATTCTGGGTTATCCGTTGATACTTGATAAATATTAATTGATAAGGGAAATAATGAATAAATTAATGACTAAAATTGTATTGCATTGCATGGCAGTACATATTATTTTAAACAGCTTTTCTATTGAAAACCTGTTACTTATGTGAAATTAAAATCCACTTCCTCTCAGTACTTCACTTTCCCCTGGTTAAATTCCTCGGTGGCCACTAATGTACGTTTAATTCATTTTTCCTTCTCATTTTAAAAGCAACTTTTATTACAGAGCAAATATTCCAATTTCCTCTTATATTCATGGGCAGCAACTTCGCTGTATAGTCCCTGCCATTCCCTCTTATTAGAATTGGATTCAATTCAACATAATCTAAAACCTATTCAGTGATCATTAGCTTTTTTTTTTCAGTCTATCTAATTATAGATAGAAAATTCCCATGTAATAGCACAAAGTTGATTTCACTTGGAAAAAGCAGTTATATCTCACTCATTCTAGAGGCTCTGTCTTCATTACGGTGTCGTGATATTAGATTTTTTCCTCCCTCCTCCCTTTTCTCTCTTTCTCCTTCTACTGCTACTCCGTCCCCTCTCCCTTCCCGCTCTCCCCAGCTCTTCATCCTCCTCTTCCTTCATGTTAAGCCTGTCCTCATTGTTGATTCCTTTGAGAATTGAACACGTATATGGGGTCGTATTTGTATATCCTCTCGTGTACGACAGTCCCAGTTTACACTTGTGGCCAAATCCAGAATATGTTCTGAATTTTTTTTTTTTTCTTATTCTTTAAGGGAGCATTAATATAAATATTTGAATTTAAAATTGGCCCTGATGAATACTGCAGATTTTCATTTTGTTTTCCTTTTTATGTTATTGTCTCTCTGGTGAAGTTGGAGCTTCTTATGCAGTGAACAAAATTCTTTATCAAGAGGTCCAATATGAAATACTGACTTATTCATATTTCTAAAGCTCTGTCTTTGTATTTTTCTCTCCTCTCCAGTATTTTACCCTGTGTATTCCAGCTACTTCAGTCTTCCTGAATCTAATCTCTTTCTTCTCTTTTCAGCAAGGTTATTTTTCTTTGCTGTGTTTTCCCCTCCCTGTGCAGCAACCCAGAAAGTGCATGCAAATAGTAAGTCATTATAATCCTAATGCTCACCTAATTTATATTTTTATGTATTTGTTCCAGGTATCTAGTTGTTAACAGTAAAAGGGCTCATTTGATATTGCCCTATTACAGATGCGAGTAGATGGTTTATATTAACTTTTTATAAATTAAATTTAAAATTTTGAAAATTGAGAAATTGATTTTGATCATGCCCTTTCACAAGGTTTGTGATACCAAAGACACAACAAAAAAGATATCAATTTGTGTCCCAGTTTTTGACCTCAAAAAGATTAATATTTATATGAAGACACAATATACATTTATCTGAAAATATGAAAAATAATATATAGCTCAATATCAAATAGTGTAGCACCATATGACTGTAATTAATAGGAAAATTCTGGCTGGAGATGGTATGGTTCTGAGTCCAAGTATATATAGGATTTCTAAGGCATAAAAAAGTAAGTGAGGTACTTAAATGGGGTTTAAATGATTCATGTTTTTTGCAACGAATATAGAAAACACAAACATGAAGGACAGATAGAAAAATTTGAATGAGGTGCAAAGCTTCAGTACAAAATTAGCTGGTAGGACACCAAGCTGGCTATTTGCTGCCACTGAATATGTTTTGAGGCATGAATTTACCATGTATGTGTAATTAAAAGATGAGAAACCTTAATCAGCACATCAGCACTCTCAATTAGTTTAACATGGAGTGTATGAGAGAAAAGAATTACAAACTGTGTGTGGTGACATATGAAGTGGTACTGAATTGAATCAGTAACTGTTTCTGGGAGGCTGAAAGATGAATATTACTTAGTGAGATTGATGGTCAAGGAAGGATGGGGATAGTGCTCCTGGCAGGGTGAACAGCGGTTATAAAGACCCAAAGCAAGCAAATAACAGCAGTTAGTTGTAGAAATGCAAGTGTGACTGTAATATAAACTCCAGAACAGATAGAATTTGAAGTTAGAGTCAGCAAGATGCTAAGTTGCTGATCACTTTTATAGAGGCCAAAATAATTAATGTTTCTGTTTTTGTTGCTGTTGTTTTTGTTTATTTGTTTCATTGCTCTCTTTTTGGTTTGTTTGCTTTTTTTCTTTTTTTTTTTTTGGATTGCTTTGCTATGTTTTGTGGTGAGATGAGCATATCAATGGCGCTGTTGAGTGTGGTTTAGAAGGGAGATGAAGTTTTGCTTGAGTGATTTGGGTGTGATGATGCTCTGAATTAGAATGAAGCAAGTGTGTCAACAATAAAAGTGACAGATTCAAGTCAACAGGAAGAGTTAATCAGGAGAATATATTTACAAAAACTTATGTTGTTTTTACTGAATGTAATATTGTGATTTATAATAAGAAGGAAATATTTGGTCTTTGTCCCCATTTCCTGACGCACATAAAATCCTTACAGTCTCTACAGCTGTGTCCTTTTATATGCTAATGAATTGACGGTGCCTGGCAGCCCCTCATAGCTTCAGGATGGGGGCTGGTCACAGAAAGACTAAGGCAGGGTTGGAGGGTGGGTACTTTTAGTCTCATCTCTCAACCTCCAGGGATGGGATTAGGGCTGGAGGTTAAGCTGATCACCATGGCCAATTATTTAATCAAGTATGACTACATAATAAACCTTTCATAAAACCCCAAAGGACTGAGTTCAGAGAACATCCAGATTGTAGTGGGTTAGAAATCTTGATTCTCCTTTGATCTTAGAATAGGATTTTTAGGTAATGCATGAATAAGCCAAAAGGCTCTTGAATAAGGGGACAAGAGTCCACAGACAAGTTTGGCAAAAGCCATCTAATCAACTCTAATCACTGTTTAGGGACGGGATTGTGTACTTTGACTATTTTAGGTTGCTGGTTTGATTCCACCTTGAATGACTATTGACTATTTAACCTACTAATCGTCCTTAAGATATGTTATGGAAACTGCTTGAATGCTGTTTAAATATGCTAAGGAAATTGCTGTAGGAAGTATGTGGAGAAGAAAATGTTTACTAAGGACAAGCTGTTTGTTGGTGAACTAACCTAGCTTTTTACAAATCACATTCTGGAATGTCACATTGTTAATTTATTGCTGTTACAAGTTTTACACTGCCTGTTTTTATGTCCTTCTTTGATGATTGAATCAACTGATTTTTCTTGTGAAACTTCCTGTCTTGTCAATAAAAAGAAAGGCTGATTTTGGATCGGGGCTGCTCCCCTGATGGGTGGCAGTCCCTCCAGGCCTCATTGATGGTACTTTGAGTAAATTCTTTCTTTCTCTTTTTTCCCTCTTGGTTACACAGAGGAAAAGTGTAACACCAGATAGCTGAGTATGTGTAAGTTCCTGGAGAGTGTCATCCCTGGAGAGTGTCATCCCTGGAAAGGACATTGAAGCTCCTCGCCCCTTCTCCATATCTGACCCTATGTGTCTCTTCCCTCTGGATGTTCATATGTATCCTTTGTTATATCCTTAATAATAAACCGGTAAATATAAATGTATTGGTGAATTGTGAGCTGCTCTAGCAAATTAATTGAACAAACTCTAGGAGGAGTCTGGGGAACCCCAGTTTATAGCTGGTCAGTCAGAAGCACAGGCAAAACAACATGGGGCTTGTGATTGGCACTGGAAGTGAGGGTCATTCTTGTGGACTGAGACTTCAACCTGTGGGATCTGACACTATCTCCATGTAGACTGTGTTAAAATTGAATTGAATTAAAGGAAACTCATCTGGTATCTGCTGTAGAATTGATTGGTTGCAGGTGGAGAGAAATCCCACTCACATTTTGGTGACTAGAGGTCACCAAAGTATTTTGTGTTGTGAGAGTAGAGTGGGAAAAAAAAGTTTGTTTTTTTCCAATATTCTCACTAAGATATAAAAATGAATTTTAAATTATTTATTAATAAATTTGTTTCTTTACTTATTCGTAATTTGCCTTGCTACCAAGAGTGTTTAAAATAGACAACGTCTGATGTTACAGGTTTATTAAACATGGGGGTAAATGTAGTGAAGAGGATTTTTTAAAAAGTAAGATTTTGACATCAGTAACTATTATCTTCAACAGGAATAGGACATTCAGAATTAAGGATAATGATGACTTAGATATACTGCATTTTACATAACAGTAGGGACATCCAAGTAAGAATCATTAGCTGGCATTTGGAGACAATGACCAGAAAATACTTCAGGGCAGAGATATGTATTTTAATGTCATGTATACATAGGAGTAAATTTGAAGACATAAAGATGGATATGTTTTTCAAACTATTTAGAGAGGGAAAAACTGACCAAAGACTGAATCTTGGTGAATATAAACATTCATGATTTGAACAAATAAAGAATTGCCAAAGGTCCGAGTTTTATCAACGATAAGAATAACAATGGTTTTTGTTGCTCACAGTTTATTTATTTATTTTTTTACTGTCCATTCTATCCCTGGAACATTTAAACATATCATATTCCTATCTTTCCATAATCATGTGTCTGTCATACAATATGACTTTTGTCAAAGCAGAAAGGAATTCTTATATTTCAAATAAAATTATATTTTCTATCTTTTTGAAACATGTATTTTTTTAAACAGAATGTAAGTCAAAGAAAAATTTTTTAAAAAGCCATTTATCTATCTTTGTGTGTGTGAGTGTGTAGCTTTATAAGCTCATTTCTTCTAAGCAGAACAATTTAATTTGGCTACATGATGTCTGGATATTTACTATAGTGAAACAAATGAACATACCTTCATCTCATATAGTTATCCATTTTCCCCCTGTGGCAAAAATCCTGGATAAAATATTCGATTATTAACTATACTCCTTATGTTGTTCATTAGATCTTCAGACTTGTTCATCCTACACATCAGCTACTTTGTATCCTTTGACCTATATTTCCTCATTTTCTCCCTTCCATCACATCCCTAATAATCACTGTCTTATTCTCTATCTCTGTATATTTGACCCCCCCCCCCTTTTTTTAGGTTCCACATATAAGTGAGAGTATACAATATGTTTCTTTTGGTGTTTGGCTTATTTCACTTAGCATAGTGTCTTCCAGTTTCATCTATGTTATGGCAAATAGCAAGATCTCCTTTTTTAAAGCTCAATAATATTCTATTGTTTGTACAGTTTCTTTACATGTCTGTTGATGGACATTTAGGTTGGTTCCATATCTTGGCTATCATGAATAATGCTGCAATGAACATGGAAGTGCAGATATCTTTACGAGGTGGTGATTTCATGCCCTTTAAGTATATACTCAGTTTTTTTGTTTGTTTGTTTGTTTTTCTTTTTTCTGTTCACCAGCTAGAGAGGTCTGGTGCTAGTCCCTTCCCCTTAAAAAAGAGACCAAACCAACAGACAAACAAATACATTTTGACTGGAGCCTGAGGAAACACAGTGCAGAACACCAGAAGAGTGAGAAAATTCTTGTGAAGCATGGAAAAAGGGAACGGCCCCACAGAGATCAGAACAGGGCATCCAGCCTCAGCCTCACTGCAGGGACCAGCCTGGAACCAAGCAGAAAGAAAGTAGGCTGGAAAATACCCTGGCTATTCCCACTGCCACCACAAACATTGGTGATCTCCACCTCAGGGGAGTCCCCCCCCCCCATCTTTATGGAACCCACATCTAAACTCACTCAGCACTTGCTCTCCCCACGTGAGCAGGCAGACCTACTGAGCAGGAAACCCACTAAAGTTCAGTGGTTCCCCACATTTGTGGCTCACTTTGTATGGCCCTTTGCATAGAGGGCTAAGTCCATGGATGCCCTCATTGCCCACAACTAGCATAGTGGAAGCCCTGGAGATGCTCCACATGTTGACATGGGCACTGGCATCCCAGCTACTTTGAGCCTTGACCCTGGTGCTGGACCCAATGAGCTTGAGTCCTTTTGTCTGGAGGTACTGCCTGCATCCTACAGCTCTCACTTGGGCACTGGTGAAGTTGGGGCACAGGCTGCCTGGAGCATAGGACAGACAAAGTGAATGAAACCTCAGCTTCTGAACTCACTCAGCATCCCTTCCCTGCAGGTGAGCAGGCAGACTGGCTGAGCAGAAAATCCACTGGGGTGCAGTGGTTCCACCCATCTGCTGTCTGCCTTGCAAGGCCTATGGGAGCTGAGCCCATAGGTGCCTGCACGGCCCACAGCTAACTTGGCGGAAGCCCTGCCTCCCCCTGCAGCACTCCATGTACTTGCACTGGTGCTGGTAGGGCCACGATCCCAACTATTTAGAGCCTAGACTACGGTACTGGATCCAGCTAGCCTGAGTCCCTTTGGAGGCCTGACCTGCATTCTGCCATGCTTAGTTGGGTGCAGGTGGGACCAAGGTGCAGGCTGCCTGGAGCTAAGGACAGATAGAAGGACTGAGACTCCAGCATCTGAACTCACACAGCAGCCTCTCCCCAAGGCAGACCTCTATAGTGCTTCTGGGCTCAGCTGTATCCTTGAAGGCTTGTATCAGGCTCAATAGTGATTGGGTAGCAGCTTTCCTTTCCCACAGCACAGCTCCAGAGAGCTGGTGCATCCTGTATCATTCACACATGCCTGCTCCAGGATCAACAGTTGAGCCAGGGGCCTTCTACAGAACTCCCAGGATCTGTTGCCTCGGTGTATATATACTCCCAGGCTGACAGCAAACCTGGTAGGGGCTCTGATGCCCCAAGGCAGGCCTCTTCAGAGTTTCTGGCCTCAGCTATACCCTTATAGGCTTGCATCAGGCTCAACAGCTGATCAGGTGGCTACCTTCAGAACATCCAGGCCCTCAGACAGCTGTGTACCCCCACTTCCAAACCAACAGCTGATAGAGTAGCAGCTCTTTCTCACTTCAGCACCCCTCTAGAATACTGCTGGGTCCTTTAGCATCTACATAGGCTTGCTCCAAGCTCAACAGCTGAGCCAGTGGCCCTCTACAGACCTACCAGGAACTGCTGCAACAGTATACATGTACCCACTAACTGACAGCAAATCACCCACCCCCAACAAGAAACTGCTGAGTGCCTCTCCACCTAGGCCTCAAAGGCACCCACTGATAACTCTAAGATTGAATACAGTTGAAGAGGTAGCACCAAGTCTGCACTACTGCACTCACCCAGATCCAAATGTAAAACAACCAACCCAACTGACAGGGTAGAATACTTCCTCAGGATAGTCTTCCCCTTCAAAATCCACTATTGGAATTAAAAGAAATGACTACAACACCAGATGCTCAGATGTCAATACAGAGATATGAGAAGCAAGAAAAAACAAGGATACTTGACTCTCCTGAAAGAAGAGTATGATTCTCCAATAACACACCCTCTACAACAGGAAATAGATAAATTGGCTGAGAACGAATCCCAAAGGGCAGTACTAAGGAAACTCAAAATGATGGATTAAAAAAATAGATAGAAATCACAATGAAGGCAAAAAAGCAATTCAAGGACATGCATGACAAACTCAACAAAAAGATATAAGCAATTAAAAAAATCAAGCAGAAATCCTGGAACTGAAGAATTCATTCAAAGAAATAAAGAAAAATGCAACCATGAGCATAAACAGAAGGATAAAACAAACAGAAGAAAAAATCTCTGTACTAGAAGACAGGCTTTTTGAATTAATACAGTTGGACCAAAGAAAAGAAAAAAGAATTTTTTTAAAAAATGAAGAAAACCTGCTAAATCTTCCTAATAATCTCAAACATACAAACATCTGTATTATACGTGTACAGGAAGGGGAAGAAAAAGGAATAGACATTAAAATATTATTTAATTAAATAATAGCTGAAAACTTCCAAAATATTGGGAGAAAGATAATCTTACAGAATCTTACAGATTTAATTCAAAAAGGACCTCCCCAAGACACTTTAGTCAAATTATCAAAAGTCAAAGGCAAAGAAAGAGTTCTAAAAGCAGCAAGGGAAAAATGCCAAATTATGTAAAAGGGAATTCCCCTCAGGCTAACAAAGACATCTCAACAGAAACACTATAGGCCAGGAGAGTGGGATGACATATTCAAAGTGGTAAAAGAAAAAAAGGAAAAACAAACAAACTGCCAACCAAGAATACTATATCCACCAAAACTTTCCTTTAGAAATGAAGGGGAAATAGTATATTTTCCAGAGAAACAAAAACTGTAGGAATTCACCACCACAATACTGGCTCTTCAACAAATCCACAAGGGAGTCCTGCATCTGGAATCAAAAGAGAGATATAAGTCACCATAAATACACAAGAAAGAACAAAAACCTCCAGTAGAATAGATGAAAAAGAGAAAGAATATGTGTATTGTCACTACAAAAAAACACCCAAGAGCAAAGATAAACAGTTAAAGGGAAAGAAAGGAATATAAGAAATATAAAACAACTGTAGAGAAATTAATAAAATGTCAAGAATAAGGCAACACCTTTCAATAAGAACCCTAAATGTACATGGACTGAATTCTCCACTTAAAAGATACAAACTGGATGCATGGATTTAAAAATTAGACCCAACTATGAATTGCCTGAAGCAATTCACTTCACCAATAAAGACACACATAGACTAATAATGAAGTGATGAAAAAAGACATTTCTTTCAAATGGAAACCAAAAATGAGCAGGAGTTGCATACTTATATCAGATAAAATAGACTTCAAACCAAGAACTACAAAAAGATACAAAGATGGATGTTATATAATGATAAAACAATCAATGCAGCAAGAAGAGTAACAATCATAAACATATATGAACTCAACATTGGAGCACCCAAGTATGTAAAGCAACAGTTATTGGTTCTAAGGGGAGAGATAAACTCCAACACAGTAATAGTTGGGAACTTTAACATGCCACTCTCAGCACTGGACAGATCATCTAGACAAAGAACTAGCAGAAATATATTGGATTCAAAAAACACCTTAGACGAAATGGACCTGACAGACATGCATGGAACATTTCACCCAACAGTGGCAGAATATACATTTTTCTTATCATCAAGTAAATTATTCTCCAGTATAGAAGACATGTCAGTTCACTAAGTCTCAACAAATTTAAAAAGATTGAAATCATACCATATATATTTTCAGACCACAATGGAATAAAATTAGACATTAACAAAAAAACTATGAAAAATATACAAATACATGGAAATTAAACAGCATGCTCCTGATCAACCAGTGGATTCAAGAAATAAAGCAGGAAATCAAAAAATTCCTTGAAACAAATGAAAGTACAGCTACAACTTACCCAAACCTATGGAGTTCTGCAAAACCAGTACTAACAGGAAAGTCTATTGGAATAAGTGCTTACATCAAAAGAATACAAAGACTTCAAACAAACAACCTAACATTAAAGAACTAGAAAACAAGATCTAGAACTAGAAAACAAGAGCAATCTAATCCCAAAACTTGTATACATAAAACAAATAATTAAGGTCAGAGCAGAACTAAATGAAATAGAGACAAAAAAAATGGTACAAAAAATGAATGAAACAAAAAGTTGATTTTTTGAGAGGATAAACAAAATAGACAAGCAATTGGTCAGACTAACAAAAAAAAAAAAAAAAAAAAAAGAAGAGAGAAGACCCAAATAGCAAAAATTAGAAATGAAAAAGTTGTGGTATTGCAACTTATACCACAGAAATACAAAGAATCATTAAAGACTATTATTAACAACTCTATGCCAACAAATTCACAAACTTGGACACATACAAACTACCAAGACTGAACCAAGAAGATATACAAAACCTTAATAAACCAATACCAAGCAATGAGTTTGAAGCAGTAATCAGCAGTCTCCCAACAACAACAACAGAAAAGCCCAGGAACAGATGCCTTTACTGCTGAATTCTACCAAACCTTTAAAGAAGAAATAAAACCGGTCCTTCTCAGACTATGCCAAAAACTTGAGCCATACTCCCAAATTCATTCCATGAGGCCAGCATCACCCTTATACCCAAACCGGACAAAGATACAACAAAAAAATAAAACTACAGGGCAATATCTTTTATGAACATAGATGCAAAAATGCTCAACAAAATATTAGCAATCAGAATATAGAAACACATTGAAAAAATTATACATCATGATCAAGTGGGATTCATCCCAGAGATGCAAGGATTGTTCAACATATGCAAGTCAATAAATGGTCTCATTAGACCACATCAATAAAATCCAGGACAAAAACAATATGATTATCTCATTAGACATAGAAAAATCAGTTAACAAAATTCAACATCCCTTTATGATAAAGACTCTTGGCAAATTACGTATAGAAGGAAAGTATCTCAACACAGTAAAAGCCATGTAGGACAAATCAACTACCAATATCATCTTGGATTTTGAAAAGCTAAATCTTCTCCCTTAAGGACAGTAATAAGACAAGGATGTCCATTCTCACCACTTCTATTTAACATACTATTGGAGGTACCAGACAGAGCCATCAGGCAAGAGAAAGAAAGAAAGAACATCCAGATTAGAAAAGATGAAGTCAGACCATCCCTGTTGGCAGACAATATGATCCTATGTATAGAAAATCCTAAAGACTACCAAAAAAACTCTTAGAGCTGATAAACAATTTCAGCAAAGTTTCAGGATATAAAATCAACACCACCAAATCAGTAGTGTTTTTATACTACAGTAACAAACTAGCAGAAAAAGAAATCAAGAAATCCAGCACATTTAAAATAGTCATAAAAAAATGAAATACCTAGGAATCAATTTAATCAAGGAGGTGAAAGATGTCTCCAACAAGAACTACAAATCACTGCTGAAAGAAATAGAACAGGACACAAGATGATGGAAAAAATCCCATGCTCTTGGATTGGAAGAATTAACACTGTGAAAATGTCCATACTATTAAAAGAAATTTTCAGGTTCAGTGCATCAAAATTCCAATGAAATTCTTCACAAAAATGCAAAGCACAATCCTAACATACATGTGAAACAACAAAAGACCTCAAATAGCCAAAGAAATCCTGAAGAAAAAACTATAAAGCTGGAGACATAACATGCTCTGATTTCAAACTATGCTCCAAAGCTATAGTAAACAATACAGCATGATACTGGCAGAAAATCAAGTACTCAGACCAATGGAACAGAATAAAGAACCCAGAAATCAACTCAGGTACTTATAGTCAACTGACCTTTGACAAAGGCAATAAGAACATACATTGAGGGAAAGACTGCCTCTTCAATAAATGGTGCTGGGAAAATGTGAACTCCAAGTGTAGAAAAATGAAACTAGACCTGTACCTTTCACCATATACCAAAATCAACTTGAAATGGATTAAAGACTTAAGTTTAAGACCTGAAACTATAAGACTTCTGAAAGAAAACATAGGAGAAACACTTCAGAATTTAGGACTAGGCAAAGACTTTATGAATAAGACCCCAAAAGCACAGGCAACAAAAGAAACAACAACAACAACAACAACAACAAAAAAAAAAACCCAAAACAGATGGCATTATATCAAACTAAAAAGGTTCTGTACAGCAAAGGAACAATCAACAAAGTGAAAAGACAACCTACAGAATGGGAGAAAATATCTGCAAACTATGCATCTGACAAGGGATTAATATCCAGAATATACAAAGAACCCAAACAACTCAATAGTCAAAAAACAACCCAATTAAAAGATGGGCAAAGGAGCTGAATAGACAGTTCTCATATGAAGATATACAAATGGCCAACAGACACATGAAAAAATGTTCAACATAACTCAGCATCAGTAAAATGCAAATCAAAACCACACTGAGATACCGTCTCACCCCAGTTAGACAGGCTGTTATCAAAAAGACAGAGAATAGCAAAGCTAGCAAGGATGTGGAGAAATGAAAAGTCTTTTACCCTGCTGGTGGGACTCTAAATTAGTGCAGCCACTATGGAAAACAGTATGGAGGTTTCTCAAACAACCACAGACAGAATGCTATATGATCCACAATCCCACTGCTGGGTATATACCCAAAGGAATGGAAATCACCATGTTGATGAGATACCTGCACTCTCATGTTTATTGTAGTTCTATATGCAGTAGCCAAGAGTTGGAATCAACCTAAATATCCAATGGCAGATGACTGAATAAGGAAAACTTTTATTTAAATAATAAATTGTACTATAATGAAGTTTTCTAAGGCAGAATATAAAATCTGTGAGATCAGAAATAGGTCTGTCTCTTGTGATATTTGTCTTCCTTATTATAATATGAACTTCTTGATGGCAGAGATTATCATTTCTTTCTTCTTCAGTACAGTTCCAAAATATTTACATTAGGCAAATTCTGTCAGCACAGTTGCTGTCTAGGTGGGGAGACAGATTCTTGGTGCTTACTACTCTACCATCTTCCCAGAATTTGTTTTTGTTTTGCACTTGTAAAAGTTTTATAACTGTGTTTCAACTGTATTATCATCTTTTAAAGGTGGTCAGGTTTTCAGGTAAATATGGTCTATATCCTACTTTATGCTGCAATTTCTAATACATAGGGTGATAAAAGAAGAAAAAACAAACAGTGATTGTATTGTGCTAACCTCCCATCCTAGAAAAGGGCACATTTATCAATTCTCTTATGCTCGTCATAAAACATAAATGATGTAAAAGGAAAAGAAAGGTTCTGAACTTGAGTTCCTATGGGATTTGACCCAAATTGAATTTGCTAACTCATTCATACCAGTTAAGTGGGTAGAGAAGTAAGGGCAAAAAAGAACTGTAAAAGGGACCAGTTATTTTAAACCTATTAGAAAGCACAGGGGTATAAACTTGCAATAAACTTTCCAAAATCCCTTAGCTATGCAACCATGACTTTCTGTTTGGTTTAATAAGAGAGATAGTCATCTTTTCAGTATAGGGCCACTTGAGTCTCCTGGGAATGTACAAACAATTCTAAACAAAAAAGAAGAAAGCACAGTTTATGCTGGGCATGGGATGTATGACTTTTTGAATATCTCTCAGCCAGTCCAGAAGTGACATGAAAATTAATTATCTACTGGAATGGCAGACAATACAAAATGTAATTTGAGTATGAAGGGATGTGTTTTCTGAGGTTGAAGGTGTCAACCCTGAAGGAGAAAGAAAATAAAAAACAAAATTTAGGAGACACCACAATCTACCTTATTTCTCTTTCTCTTAGGTTTTGTCTGCATTTTTATTTTTGTGAGATAACTTTTTCCATCTTCTGACAGAGTACAATGAAAGATGATCTCCCAGTCAGGGTATTATCAATAGGGCTTAGCTAATGGGAATCAAAATAAAAGCTCCCAGAGTTCAGTTAAAGTTACCTACTGGGTCTAATTAAAGTTCTAGATGAGAGAACCCAAGGAAATCCAGACTCTAACTTAGGTTTTTTAGAGAAATTAAAACATACACAAATGAATAAGACTATTTTCATGCTTTACATATTTAATTTCAAATATATTAAAATCTTCAATTGTCAAATGATATTGGAAAAATCTATCTTATTCTCTTCCAAGGATTCAAAATAAAGAGAATCTAGTGATTCTAATACCCATGTTTATAATGGCTGTGAAAATCACTGAGCAGATGTACTGAAAAGAATTGTATGTATTTACTCACTAGAGCTGATTAGTATAATGAGATACATCCCAGTTATGCTATAGATGCTTTCTTCTGATTTTTTCCTTCAGAATTTGCTGTATAGTTCAGAATATAAAACAGTGCCTAGTAGCATAATTTTTAAAACTGATTTAACTATAGAAAATGACATTTTATTTGTATGCTTATTTGAATTATGAAGACTTATTGATGATCATTTTTTGGCAACTTTTCCTCATTTTACCCTCTGCCTTGAGGTATTACAGTTTAGTCAGGACCCAGTGTATAGGACTCCATAATTTTTTATAGTATTCTTATTTCTGAATAAGAGGAATCAACAATTTCTCTGATGTCTTTAAAAATCAAGTCACTAGAAGAATCAACAAGTCTCGAATATGCACTGATGCCACCTCTGGGTGGAGAACAGGGAGTAAAAATAGGGTATTGAAAATAATATTTAATATACATCAGTCTGTCATTTTATATATTTTACTGTATGAGACGTCAGAGTAGGTTTTTTTTCCTAAACATTTAACACTTATAATAGGTTAACATAAAGAGTCTTTGCTAAATATATTAATAATCATTATGAAACCCATGGATTCTGTTCTTGCTCTCCAATCCTTATAGAAATTGTAAATACCCTCCTGATCTATTTGCTTATTTATTTCTGGAGATTTCTAAGGGTCTTCCACATGTGTGCTAACATACAACTTATGTGCAATACTTCACAAAATCTACCAGTAACTCGATATCCTATGTTTTTCCCCTCATGTGGTATCAGTTGAGAAGCTTTGTTGGAGGTGCCTAATTTCCTCTCTTCTATAGCTGTTAGTGATGGGCACCTGCAATGATGAGTAATTAAGTGATGTGTTATTAATGTATTGTTAATGATGTGTTAGTCAGTGAGTTATAAAGAGCTGATCAAGTTGAAAAACTATAAAGAATTATGTTTTGGGAGAGATTTTTTTTTATTTGTACTCATTGATTTCCTATCATGTTCGCAATGCTCTTGTGAGTAGTCTACAGGACATGAAGTTACCTCAGATATGAATCATGTATTTAGTAATGAGTAGAATTTCAGAGACTATGAAAAATCATGTGCATGTAATACAGAGGTCTATAAACCACCACCCTAAAGGCCAAATCTGGTCTTAGCCACTTCTTTTTGTTAATAACTGTTTTATTGGAATACAGCCACACCCATCTGTATACTCAGGAAATGGACTAGAATGAGGCAAGAAAGGCTCCCAAGGCATAAAATTAAGGAGGTACTTACTTTCAGGATCTTGCACTTGAATGACCCTGGAAATGAGTGCTTCTTTAAATTTTGTGCCCTGGGCATTCACACTTCATCTACTGCAAACCCTACTTTTACAGACTGCCTCTGGCTACATTTACTCTACAATTACAGAATTGAGTAATTTTCACAATAACTCTATGGCCTGCACATCCTAGAATATTTACTAGGTGGTCATTTACAACATTGTTTTGACCACTTCTGATTTAGAGGGATTTTTGAGTCTAAAGGAGTCATACATTTTGAAGATCTGGATAAAAGATGGACTACTGTTAGTGATACCTTTATTTTGTACATAAGATAATACCTACTAAAAGAAGACTGCCATGAAGATAAACCTAGTAACATAAGCTTAGTCAGTAGAGGGGTTCTGAGCAGAGTATAGTGGGTGATATTCTAATCTTCCGCCTGTTCAACCTTCTCCTTCTTTCCTTCCAGGAGTGAGAATGGCAGGCTCAGAAGTCAGACCACCTGAGTTCAAATCCTGACATTGACACTTTAGAAGAATGTGCACTGAGGTAACGTGATTCACCTTTCTGACACTCAGTTTCTCCATTTATAAATGAAGGTGGGGAGAAAACATAATAGGGCCTACCTTAAAGGATTTGAATTTAGATAAACAAGAAAACTCATGGAAAGAATTTAGAATGCTGTTTGGCACATGATAAGATAGTAAATGATCAGTAAATACAGGTGCTACTCGAATTATAATTATGTCCAGATAAACCCCCTGTAAGCTGAAGATATCTTCAGTCAAAATGCATTTAATACACCTAGTGTACCAAACATCATAGCTTAGCCTAGCCTACCTTAAATATGCTCACAGCACTTACATTATCCTACAGTTGGCAAAATCATCTAACACAATGCCTAATTTATAATAAAGTGTTGAATATCTCATATAATTTATTACTGCACTGTAAGTGAAAAAAAGAATGGTTGTATGGCTACTCTAAGTAAGGTTTCTGCTGAATGTTGATAGCTTTAGCATCACGGTAAATTCAAAAATCTTCAGCTGAACCATTGTAAGTCAGAATCGTCTGAATTAGCAGTTAGTATTTTTACCTAAGACTGTGAGAGTGAAGTGGCTATCAGTAAAAACTAAAGCAACAATTTTTACTAAATTTTGAAATATGCTGGGGCAATATATGATTATAATATGACTGCCCTTTCTATACTGTGTGATAAAAAGAATAAAGTCACTACTGCTTGTTTGCTATAGCCCTTCCTCTTTGGCACCACATGGACTCAGAGCTAAGGACACCAAAAATACTTTGGGGTTTTTGGGGGGAGAAGGTTGAGGCCCAACAGTGGTCAGGATACAGTAACATGCTAATTAAGTCTGAATTAATTCAGTTCATCCTGTGTCATTCCTAACAAAGATTATGAGGACCAGTGGAATTCTGGTTACAAACATTTTTACATAGATCTCTAGAGTTTAGTAATGGAAGGCATTGAGAGATTTACGGATACAATGCTACAATCATTTAGATAAGGGAAAGATTATTTTCATCTGGATATTAGGATATCAGGAAAGAAAGAATGAGTAGATCATTTAATCAGGGCTTAGAAGGATGCATAGCTCACACACCAAACTGACCTGAACATTTAAAGGAGACAATAGAAAGCTTGCAAATTCCATGAGGGACATGATTTACGACATCAAAGAGGGTTAGAGGAGTAGAGTCTTCTACATGGAGTTGCTAATGACCAACATCTTCTTCCTTTATCCACATGATAAAAGAAATGAATCCATAAATGTCCTTATGTCATGTCCTGGCTATTTCTGTTTGCTCTTAATGTTAAAATAATATCTGCTGAACGGATTCTGCCTTTATCCTCACTACTTTATACTGTCTTGTTAATCTCTTAAGCCTATTTCATTATTCATATTACTAAAGGGTCAAGCATATGTGCTACTCTTAGAATCTAATTACATTTTAATACATTTGTTGGAATTTTTCTACTTCTCTTTGTTACAAATAACTGCTGTTTGTCTGAAGCAGAGTTTACAAAGATGTTTCTAGTTTAGAATCTGAAGACAGCTTATAAGCATGCCATGAATTTAAGTGGCCCATTAGATTAATATATAAGTGTTATCTGAATCAAAATAGTTAAAAGTTATAAGCATTATTTTATATTACCCATAAATTTTTTCTCAGTTTTATGCTAAAAAATATTTGATTACATAATTCTATGCTCTGTCTATTTGGAATAAAGTGCTGAAGTCAACTGAAAATACCCCTAATTTGGAATTAACAAGATCTTTTCATTATCATCAAAAAGCATCTTGGTCAATAATGATGGTAATATCTTACATAAATTTGAGGGCTTACAATGTACCAAGTATTGTTCAAAATGATTTGGACATATTAATTTAATTAATAAAACAAAACGACTCTAGTGCTTGGTGCTGTATCTATCATTCTTAAACATGTGGTGACCGAATAATGCATAGCTTAAGAAACTTTTCCAAGGTTGTGAAGCCAGTAAGTTGCAGAGGCAGCGTTAGAGAGACTACGTTATGAGCCCAGGGTCTATGGTCTTAATCACTACTATTTTCACAATAAAATATATTTAAAATGTTATGAAAATATTGCATTGACCTGCCTTTAGGAAGGTAGGCACTGGATTCCTTGAATAATATTCTCTTCATATTTATTCTGGAACAATTAATTTTAAACAAAACAAAATAAAAAGAATCTGTTTTGGCCGCCTGGGCCAATAGGCAGAAGGCATCGCTGTCCTCTGTTTCCTTCCCGTCCACCTCAGCACTTTCAGTCTCTAGGGCATGCTCTTGGTCTTAATCATAAATTGAAAATGAGAAGCAGAGTAATTAAAGAGCAAACTGTAATTATGAGCAAGATCTAAAGGGAGTAAAACTAACATTGAGTATAGACCTTCAGTTTCCTATCAGTACTTTTAGGATTAGCTATAAACAGCCTTGTTAAACTCAATTAAATAGTTCATCAGAAAGATTTTTCTTATTAGCACAGGCTGAGTGACTTGACTTTTAGAACTATGTTGCTAGTTATGCACAGGCATTTTTCAACATTGACTTTGTCTCCTAAGGTTTTTTTTTTTTTTTTTTTTTTTTTTAGTATTACTATATATGATTACAGTGCCATTTAAGAGTTTTTCTTGAAAGATACTGTTGGGCATATAAAAGTTTTTGATGATTTTTCTTAGAAATTTTCTGTGTTCCAAGGATAAGTAACAGTATTTAAAAATATTTCAAAATATGGAAAGGTAGAATTTCTGAGATATTATCACATAGTTTGGTTTGAGGAGTAATAAAATACAGAGATGCTCAACAAAAATATTATTCACAGCCAGATGAGATCAGGGGTATTCAAGGTGTTATGGCCAAAGACCATACCACCCTGAATACAAACTATATACATATGTTATATATAGACTATATATAACATATGTTATATGTATATAACATATGTTATATATAGACTATATATACATATGTTTTATATATATATATATACACACACTATATCTATACTATATATATATATATATATATACTATATCTATACTATATCTATATCTATATATCTATATCTATCTATATCTATCTATCTATCTATCTATCTATCTATCTATCTATCTATCTATCTATATATAGCGAGAATCTATATCTATCTATATCTATCTATCTATCTATCTATCTATCTATCTATCTATCTATCTATATATAGCGAGAGAGAGAGAGAGAGAGAGAGAGAGTCTGTATTTGGATATAGGCTATCCAAAGTGGTCTACAGATTCAATGCAATCCCCATTAAAATACCATTGGCATTCTTTATAGAAATAGAGAAGCAATCATAACATTGATACGAACAACAAAAGACACTGAATAGTCAAAGCAATCCTGAGTAAAAAAAATAAAGCTGGAGGCATACAACTACCTAACTTAAAATTATACTGCAAAGCTAAGGTAAGCAAAACAGCATGTTATAGGCATAAAAAGACACACAGACCAATGAAACAGAATAGAGAATGCAGAGATCAACCCACGTACTTACAGTCAACTGATCTTCAACAAAGGCACCAAGAACATTCAATGGGGAAAAGACCTTCTCTTCAGTAAATGGTGCTGGGAGAACTGGACATTCAAATGTAGAAAAATAAATCTAGACTCATACCTTGTGCTATATACCAAAATCAACTCAAAATGAATTAAAGGCTTAAGTACAAGACCTAAAACTGTAAACTACTGAAGGAAAATATAGGGGAAACACTTCAGAAATTGGATCTGGGCACAGACTTTATGAACAAGAGCCCAAAAGCACAGGCAACAACAACAACAAAAATAAACAAATGGCTTTATATCAAACTAAAAAGCTTCTGCACAGCCAATGAAACAACATAGCCAAAAGACAACCTACAGAATGGGAGAGAATATTTGTAAACTATACATCTGACAATGGGTTAATATCCAGAATATGCAAACAAGTCAACAGTAAGAAAACAAGTAACCTAATTAAAAAGTGGGCAAAGGAGTTGAATGGACATTTCTCCTATGAAGGTATACAAATGGCTAATGGACAAATGAAAAAATGTTCAACATCACTTAGCATCAGGGAAAAGCAAATTAAAATCACACTGAGAAATATCATCTTACCTCATTTACACTGGCAGCTATCAAAAAGACAGCAAATAACAAATGCTGGCAAGGAAGTGGAGAAAGGGGGACCCTCCTGCATGGTTGGTGGGATTGTAATTGGTGCAGCCATTATGGAAAACCGTATGGAGTTTCGTCAAACAACTACAGACAGGACTGCCATATAATCCAGGAATCCCACTGCTGGGTATATACCTGAAGGAATGCAAATCATCATGCTGAAGGGATACCTGTATTCCCATTATTTCAGCTCTATTTACAGTAGCTTATATATGGAACTAACCTAAATGTCCATTGTCAGATGACTGGATAAGGAAAATGTGTTATATTTACACAATGGAATACTACTCAGCCACAAAAATGGATGAAATACTGCCATTCACAGCAACATGGATGAACTTAGAAAAAATTATGTCAAGAGGAATAAGCCAGGCACAGAAGAGAAATGCTGCATGTCCTCACAAGTGGGAGCTAAAAGTAAATAAACAAACAGGTAAATAAATAAGGAAAGAATACAACAATCACAATAATATGTTGAACATTCAAAAGAAGAGACCAGAACTGAGGTTACAAGGAGGAATTGGTAAATGGCCATGAAAACTGATTATATTGTATAATGTTGAATATACTAATTATCCTTATTTGAATATCACATATTGCACACAGATATAACTATTCAATGCTGTACCCCACAGATATGTACAATCAACTATGTTCCAATTAAAAAGAAAAAAAGAAAAAGAAAAGAAATAAGAATGCACAGCCACATGGAGACAATTTGTTAGAATATCTATTGCTTTGTATTAATCACAACACTGGCACCTTTGGTAAGTGCAACGAATATTTGAGAAAAATGTACTCATAGTGCCAAATCTGTACAGTATCTGTTATATCTTTTTCCTTTTTTCTCACCCTATGGTAATAATTATTTAAACTGATTATTTTTTCCACATATTCTGGTGGTTATAAAACAGGAAGCTGCTATTTTCAACATCTGTTGAAATAGACTGAGAGGCATTTTGGCAAATGTGTTATCACATTTTTACTGTGAAATAGTATTTTCAAATCATTTTGAATGGAAATTAAATTTGAAATTACTGGATTGCTATATACTACATCTGCAGACACACTGGGTTCTAGACTATTGTCAGTGAAAAATTATGGCAAATATTTTTTCTGATATTGGCAATATTTTTATTTTTATTTGTACAGTTAATAGACAATCAGTTGTTTTCAGTTTGTTGAAAATATTTCTCAATTATTATGTTTCCAATGGAGTTTATATAATAAGAGAAGCTTTTCTTACATAGTATGGTTATACTGAAATTTTTTACATGGAGTTATTTATTAGATACTTGAGACTGACGTGCAAAGAGATGTTTTCGTATTCCCACAGGAAATAAATGGAGGGATTGCAATGACCAGTGAGACAAGCTTTATACTTCTTCCAAATTCACACATTCGGGATAGTGTTCATAAACTAAATTTCTTTTTTCTTTTTTTTTTTTTTTTTTTGTCCTTTTTTGTGACCGCGCTCAGCCAGTGAGCATACCGGCCATCCCTATATAGGATCCGAACCCGCGGCGGGAGCGCCGCAGTGCTCCCAGCGCCGCACTCTCCCAAGTGAGCCACGGGTCGGCCCTAAATAAAATTTTTTGTATCACTGAAAATTTCAATTATCTACTCTCTTCATTTAAAAATAAATAAATAAAACCAAATATGTGGCAATTTCTCAGTGTGTAAGCTACCATGTAGTGAGATGACGTTTAAATTAAAAGCTGAAGAGACTGCCTGATACACAAAAAAGAGCTCTGGTAAGCAATGTATTCTAGTTGGCTAAATATTTACAGTAATTCAGTCTGTTTCTCCAATAATATAGAAATTCAAGCATCCTAAGTTTTTAATCCTATTACTAGGAAAAATAATAAAAGGAAATATAAGAAATCTCTAATTGACTAAATGATCTGAAATGTCCTCTTTTGGAGAAAGGCACTGTTTGACCCAGATTTTGTTAATTTACAATTTTCTGCCTTGTGTGTGCCTGCTAGACTTTTCACGTGCTAAAAAGCTCAACCTACCAAATATCCACTATTTTCAGTTAAAATGCATAATTATTGCTATCTAAACAAGTAAGTTTAGTATAAAGGTTGAATGTTCTTAATTGGTTATTTGCTTTTGAAAAATAGAGCCTTATCTAAACTCTACCTAACTCGGGGCACAGGTGTTAGGGGCTGGAATTAGAAGTTCAAGTACAATGAAAGGTAATAAAATGGAATAATCAGAAAACTATCCTTTTTGATCTTTATTATTAATTTGTTCTTGTGTTTATAAATACTGTGTTTCAAAGTATATTCTTGAATATTGTAAGATATTTGAACTTAATGAATATAGCTTTCACAGGAAATACTTGCCTTTGAAGCAATAATTTAAGGCTTCTGCTATAAACCAATAGGCAAACTAATGTATTTTAGTTATGGGCTTTACATTGATTATTTTTAAAAATAGTAAATTATTACTAAAAATAACAATCAATTTATTACTACAACTCAGGAATTATTCTACATATTTCTTCCATTACAGAGTTAGTGCCTAACTAACTCTGCCTAACTCTAAACTAACTTTTGAATGAATATTTGCAAAAAATTGGTTATTAAACACTGGGAGTTTTTAACAGGAAAAAAAAAAATCTCAGCCATATTTTAAACTGCTTGATTTTTTTTTCTTAAATTTTAAATTACAGTTAGTATTTTCCATTCCTAGTTCCTGGCCAGAGGTGATTAGTTTCCCAAACCATAAATTAATGTCACTCAGAACTTTCCAATTAGGAAACTGGAGGAAGTATATGTTTTTATTTTTGTCCATGGGCCACAAAAATTCTAAAATAGATGGATTTCAAAATTCAAACTTTGCCTGTAGCTACTCTTTAGTGAGGTGTAGTTGTTAATAGATGTTGTAGTATAAAGATAAATGATTTTTCTAAAATATTTATCATGTTTATACTCAATATTAACACTAAGCCTATGTATATTGTTAATAAAGAGGTAAAATATAGCAGTACCTTAGCAAACAGCCTCAACCATACTTTTACCAGTTATATTCAAATAATTCACATAAAAATATATATTTCCCCACTTGCATTTAATAGAAAGTTGGCTTACTTGTACGTACTCATCTATTTGATTTCGTAGAGATGAACTGAATGCTTTTGAAAATTCACAACAAACAAATTGATGGTTTATTAATGCAGAAACATTTCTGTTTGGGGTTGAATTTGTTATTAGATAAAAATCTATTATAAGCATTTTATTTTATTAAAAGCAGATTGAAATTACTTTAGAAAAGTGATCCTCTACCTCTGCAGTCCTAGTTTTTCTTTGTGTGTCTTAATTAATTTATTTTCTGTGTTTCAAATGGGATTGAAATTCCATAAATTAAAAGCTAGATGTGTTTCTTTGTTTTGTTTGTGTGTGTGACCGGTCAGTATGGAGATCCGAATCCTTGACCTTGGTGTTGTAATACTGTGCTCTAACTGGCCAGCCCAACTAATTTATTTTTGTAATTTTTTTTTTACCATAAAATATAAGGCTAAAAGTTTACTCTTAAACTGGGTGAGTAGTTCTTATGTAATGTAGATGAGACAATCTACAATTATATTCCAAAATGAAGAAGTCTACCTGTACAGGAGAGAGCAACAATTTTATAGGTTGCCATTCAGAAATTATTTCTCTAGGGCTCTTGTCTTAGATGCATGAAAAATTGACAGAAAATAAGTTTTGTGATTTATGCTTCCTTCAATTTTTAGTGAAAATTTCTACTTTACAAAAAATTTTAGAAATCCATGAACTGATCACTATTTTATTCACTTAGGGAAACTGAAAGTGGTATGAGTACATGAGGATATGAATGTCATACACATCATAAATTAAAGTATAAAGTTTCACGGGCTTATTTAGAAATGACGAGAAAGCTGAAATTTCAATAGCGCTGTTGATCAATGATCAACGTTCAATAGCATGTATTGTCTTGAATCAAAAGCCTTAAATAACCTGCACGAATCAATTTACAAAACACTGCCAAATTTATGTAATGATCAAGAAAGCTGTTATTTAATAAATTAAGAAAATATATGCATCTAATGAGAAATTCACACCATTCTCCCACTGAAAACTCTTTATCTTGGTATTAATTTGGCCAGACAACATTTTCCTCCAGCATTATCTTTAACCTCTCATATGATGTTTGTTATTCTTAGTTTTGCTCTTGACATGTGGATAATTTTGGTTCAAGTTCTAATTCTGAAGAGCCCCTTAATCACTTCATTTTCCCTCTTCTTAGCTGTTAGTTTACATAAGAGACCATTGAGTGCCAATTCATTTTACATAGAAAGGTCAATTTTATCTAAAAATACCAAACTGTGCCTTGTTTCTTTTTTGTAAGGAGAATGTAATATCTAAAATTATTACTGCGAGATAATACATATGCCTTTGAGGAATTTCTCTGGCTTCCAGACAGATTTTTTTTAGAGATCATTCGGTGGTGATAAAAGTCAATATGTGCTTTCCTACGAACTGAATCGCATCTCCCCAATTTCATATGTTGAAGCCCTAACCCCAGTGTGACTGTATTTGGAGTCGTATTTTAGGTGATAATTAAGGTTAAATGAGGTCATAGGAGTTGAGTCCTCACCCCACAGGATGTGCCTTTTGAATCTACATATCCAGTACTATAGAAATCACTGATATTCTTAAACATGGCCTTATTAAATGATATTTGGAAGTTATAATACATAGTACAGTAGGTACTTTATGTTCATAAAATATACTTTACATGCTCCTGTTGTCCCCAGTTGGACTACCATAGTTTTGTGATTAATTTATTGAGGTGTATATGCTGCAAGGGTTCTTAGTCATAACGAAGAGTTTACTCCAGCTAGTAAAGTAGCTTTTTAATATTGATGTTTGTTTTAGTTGGGTATTAAAACTGCTGGTATGTTTCTAATAATGTTTACTCTATCAGCTATACTTAGGAAAATGCTGGGTGTTTAAACATAGTTTAAAGTCATTTTTCTTGAATTTCATAAATATATATGAACATGTAGATCTTGCAAATGTGTTTTTTTTAAATTTTTTTAAATAAGATTTATAAACTTTTATAACTTGTTTGCAAAGATTTTGCTTCAGGAAACATTTTTATATGGCAAATAAATTTTTCTATCCAAGTAGATCATTTTTGTGTATTCATAGTACAAGAGTATATTGCTACCTAAATTCAATTGAATAAGAAAATCTACCTACAGATATGAGATAGCTTGCTCAATTTTAATGAGCACAGTGTACATTTCAAACTTCCATTATACTTATGAATCTATATATTTTTATATTAAAATGTCTCTTACAATCTGGAATCTAGTCTCTTTGGTGGTTTATTGATTACTGTTAATTTGGATAAGCCTTCCAATAGAAAGCCTTCCTATTTTCTTTAGAAATATTATTGCTTACATATAAAAATGCTTTCATATGGGTATAAACTCAATTGTATTAACTGCACTGTTCAAATGGCTGCATTTTGTGTTGGTTCATAAATTGTAAATACTATACTAGAACATTTGCAAGATTAAGTTTTCAGCCTTGGAAAATATACTTCAATTTTACTGCACAAAACTAGGATGCATGAATATTCACTTGTTTCAGGTCTTTTTCTCTCTCTCTCTCTTCATACTTCTTTCTCATAATCTATTGACCTCAAGTTGCCAACCCTATTTTGTGAAGTTTTTATAAAATGATTCCAAATCACATTTGTGTGATTAATGTGATAATCTAGAATTTTACAAATGTAATTGGGGATTTTCACACAAATTACATAATTCAACCATTATAATAATACTTTATGTGATTAAGTTGAGTTTTAGGTAACTACCATCCTCAGAAGTGTTCAGGGAATCACAGAACAGTAAATGACTGTGAGATGTGAATTCAGGTCAAGGTTTTATATTCTTGAATTGAGACGAAATTGTGAAAGGATGTCACACAAAACCACACCGATGCAAAAATATTAATTAGCTAAAGAAATATGAAAAATATATTGAACATTAAAGTGATAATTCATTCTATCTAGTTTCTAAAGATATTTTGAAAATGTATTAAGTGTGGAAATCTAAGACTTGAGTTCATTGCACTATGAAATGATGATGAAAGTAGCTGACCTATGGAGAGCCTACTATGGACAAAGGAATTCGATTAGATCTGAAGGTGAAATAAACATAAATAAAATATGTTTTCTCTACTCAAGGAGTGTCAAATAAAAAATAAAAAAACAACAATTAGTAAAAATGGCACAAATAGAGGTTGAAGACTTTAATCAGCTGATGCAAAGCAGAAAACACCATGAATCTGTGTAGCTCCCAGAGCTAAGAAGGATTTCATTGGGCGAGAGAAATACAGTGAAATAGAAATAGATTGCTATTTTCTTTATCTTTTACTGCTGGAAAACTTTTCATTGATACGGTTGGGAGATTGTTTTTCATGTTTCTTTTTCAAGATCTTTGGTACAGTCTTATTTTGGTAGCTGTTAGAACAGTTGTTTTGAGATCTATCTTTGTAAGACCTGTAGATTTTCTGTTAAGTGTCTAATGCCAGTTAAATTTCAGGAAAGGGTCATAAGAAAAAAAAAAAAAAGCAGTGGGGGTGGAGGGAGGGAAGAGAGACAAAACAGAAAAAAGAAAAAAGGAAGGAAAAGAGGCTAGAGATAAAGCTAGAAAAACTGGGGTCTGTTTTAATTCTTTAACGAGTTTGTGATCTAACAAATTTTGGGTTTAAATTCTGGGCACTCTACTTATGCTATTTGTGAACCCAGGTAAAGATATTAAAATTCTTGATCCTTGACTTTGCCATCTGTAAAGTGAGAATAAAAGTTATAGTTAATCATCTGTCAAAATACATACATACATACATACATACATACATACATACATACATATATACATATATATACATACATACACACACACATATATACATATATATACATACACACACACACACAAACACACACACACATATATATGTTTATATATATATATATAAACAAAGTGCATATATTTTCTTTGTATAACTACAAATAGCAATGAAGGCATATAATTGTCACTGCCATTCAGACATATTAAATTACAGGTTTAAAGAGAAAAAGTAGTCACTATAAAAATTGTGAAAGAAAACAGCATGGTCAAAACAACTGTTAAAGTGAAATTGTTCTATACTCATTAATTTTCCAAAAGACTTAATTCTGAGGGTGAACAGATAGGTGGATAGAGATAATAATCTATTGGAAAGTTAATGGTGCTCTTAAAAGAAAATCAATGGCACAGCAAATGCTAACCTTATTTCTGAAGTAGAGTAGTGGAATACAGAAGAGATCCAGATTGTTATCTATGACTAAGAAATTTCTGATAGAGAAAAGAAATTCATCGATAGCAGGGAGGAACTATTTGGATAACTTTGTAGTGCATTGGTATATTGTTGCAGCACCGTTCTTATTTGAGAACCATTTTATGATTTATAAAAGCCTGCCATATTTTTTTTTATCTTATTTGAAATTTTTATTCAGCTTATACTGTAGGTGAAATAGGTATCATAGTCATCATTTTGGAGTGAAGAAAAATGAGGATCTGGTACTTTAACAACGTCTTCCAAATGTATTCATCCAGTCATTGGTGACAGTGGAATTACTATTCATTCTGACATTTAGCCCAGTATTTTATTTCATTATTAGATATTAGGTGCTAAGTAGGAATAGTTAATGCTGTAGATGTTGTTTTCTTTTTATTAATTTGATAAATTAATAAATTTTAGTAATTTGGTAAATGAGACTATTTTTCTCAGGTATATTTCTAGACATTGAACATGCAAAAGTGAATGAAAATCACGTAATCATTATGCTCATAAAGACTAAATTTCTAGTCGAAGGATACTGACAATAAACTTGATAAAAATTAAACAATCCTCTTAAGTATAATGAAGTCCATGTTGTAATAGAGGAAGTCAAATTATGAAAGGATAGTTAGATAAAACCTACCTGAATTGATAAAATTCATGCTGGAATTTGAGCAATGCTGAAAAACAGTAATATAATGAGTTGAGGTATTTGAGAACAGAGAATATAAACTTTACAATGAAATTAATATACAAAAAATATAAAAATGTTGGAAGATTTTCAAAAATAAACAGAGACCAGTGTGGCTAAAGAAGATGAGTAATAGACAGGCAACTAGAGATGAGAAAAAAGAAGTAAGTAGAAACGGATTCTAAAGGATCCTATATAGATCATAAAAGGATGTGAGAGTTTAAATTTATTTTAATGTACTGGTAAATGATTAAACATTTTCTCTTTGTTATATATTTATTTTTGTTTTAAGAAACAGATTTATTGAGATACAATTCACAAACATAAAATCCACCCATTTGAAGAGCATATTTCAGTGGTTTTTAGAGTTGTGGAAATATCAAAATAATCTAATAGTAAAACATTTTTATTATTCAAAAAAGAAAATCTGTACCTATTAGCAGTCACTCTCCATTTTTCTCAATAGCTCCCCACAGTCCTAGGCAACTATTAATTTACTAATTTACTTTTTGTCTTTATAAATTTTCCTATCTTGTTCATTTCATTTAAGTTCAATCACACAACATGTGGTCTTTTGTGACTGGCTTCTTTAACCTAGAAAAATGTTTTCAAGATTTCCGTGGTGTAGCTTTTATTGTATACTTCATTTCTTTTTATTGCTAAATAATATTGCAGTGTATGGCTATACCATTTTGATATCCATTCATCAACTGATGCGCTTTTGGGTTTTCTAATTTTTGTATATTGTGAATAACACTGCATTCTTGTCAGCCCTTGTTATTGTCTGTGTTTTTGAGTATAGCCATCCTAATTAATATGATGTGTTATCTCATTGTGGTTTTGATTTTTATTTTCCTAATGACTAATAATGTTGAGCATCTTTTCATATACTTACTGGTTGTTTGCATAACTTCTTTGGAGAAATGTCTATTAAAATTATTTCCCATTTTTAATTTTTTATTTATCTTGTGTTATTGAGCTGCAAGAGTCCTTTATATATTCTAGATACACATGTTTCAAAAATATATAATTTTACATATTTTTCTTCCATTTTGTAGACTATTTTTCACTTTGGTCATAGTGTCCTTTGGAGCACAAACATTTTTAATTTTGGCAAAATCTAATTTCTACTTTTTACTTCTGTCACTTGTGCTTTTGATGTCCTATTTAAGAAACCGATGTCTAACTCAAGGTCATGAAGATTTACCCTAAGTTGTCTTTTAAGAGTTTATAGTTTTAGCTTTTAGATTGAGGTATACGAACCATATTGACTAAATTCTGTGTATGTTGTGATGTAGCAATCCAATGCTATTCTTCTGCATGTGGATATTCAGTCATCTCGTGCCATTTGTTTAAAAGGCTATTCTTTTTCTATTGAATTGTCTTGGCACCCTCAGTGAAAATACACTGACCATAAAATTAAGAGTTTATTTCTGAACCGTAAATTCTATTCCATAGATCTCTATCTATCTATTATATATATTAACTCTGTATCCAACTTTGTTCTTTTTCAAGGTTGTTTTGGTGTTTCTGTTTCTTTTGCATTTCCCAATAAATTTTAGAAACAGCTTGTCAATTTTTTTCCTAACAGACAACTGGAATTTCAATAGAGAGTGTCCATTCCTTTTTCCACATTCTATTTTCTCTGTGTTCTTCAGATTGCATAATCTCCATCAATCTATCTTTAATTTTACCGATTCATTCTTCTGCCATCTCAAAAGCTCCTCTGGTGGATTTTATTTTCCCCTCTGGGGGAACATTCTACTTTTTAGCTACAGAATTTCCACTTGTCACTTTTTAATAATTTTCCTTTATTGATAAACACTGTAATTTACCTTTCTTTAATTCTCTAAACATAGTTTCCTTTAGAACTTTAACATATTTTTATTAGATGCTTTGACATCTTAGTCAAAGATATTCAGTGTCTGGACCACCCCAAAGGCATTTTCTATTGTCAGTTTTTTTCTCTGTGTATGGGTCATACTTTCCTTTTTCTTTGCTTGTTTCAGTTTTTTGTTGTTGAAAACTGGACATTTTACAAAATATAATGTAGCAACTCTGGAGTTTAATCTTCCCTTCTCTGGAGCTTATTGTTGTTTTCTTGTTTAGTGACTTGTCTGGACTAGTTCAATAAAGTCTATTTCACCCCACAGCGTTAATCCTCTGATGTTCTTCAGAAGCCAAGGTCATGGGTATACATGGTCTTCTGCCCTCTGAGGCTGGCTGGATTTAGTCAGGCTCTCTTTGTATCTCTTTTTCCCTGAACTCCACATCTCTACTAATTTCTAAATTATGCTTCTATTGTTTTATTGTTTTTGACAATTCCTACAGCATATAGTGATCCAGGTTCTAATTGACTGAAGCTGGGCCCTTTGGCAAAGACCGGTCTTTAACATTTGCCTAGACTCTCAAAAGGGGAACTTCTGTTCGTGGAGCAGTAGCTAGCAGAAGGGAGGAGAGTAAATGAGTAACTCCCTCTTTGTATGGTGCCCCATGGGCAGCAGTATCTGTGTGGAGGGAGGGGAGCAAGAGGGCTGGAGACTGGCACCGCTCCTAGCTGCTATCAACATCCAGTATGGATCGTTTACTGCAACGTGATGCGATTTCCTGGTGTTCACTGGCTGCCAAGTCTATCTGGAATAGGTTTTCTGTCCCAGGAAATCAAGGGAGTTATGAGCTCCCACCCCGCTGCCAAGTGCACTGATAACAGCTCTTCTGCTACACAGAGCTGTGCAAGAGGGAGAGACTGCACTCTTTACCAGTTTCCTTGTCTGAATCTTGCCTACATAGTGGGAATTTGGAGTAGGAAAATGGATGCTGTCTGGCTGCTGCTGCTACCCACTTGATATGGTCCTTTGCAGAATGAAGCTAAGGAAAATGGGGTCTTCCTATATCTTCCAGCTGCTGCAACCATCCAAAAGAGCTCTCTCTTCCCAGTGAAATGATAGCTGTGGAAACTTCCACTCAACTGGAGCCCCATGAAACAGATCTTCCAAATGGCAAAGCCATGGGGGGATTGGTAGGATACTTAGCTTGAAAGATTCTCAACATTCTTACCAAGTTTTTATATATTTTCTTGAATAAATGTTTCTCAATCTGTTGTAAGAAGTTTGATCAATCTCTAAACCTTGAATGACTCTCTTTGTCTAAATTTGACCAGCGTAATGAATGTTTTCTCAAGCACCTCACACCACCACTTTGGAAGTCCTGCCCTCAAGTTTTAATTGAGGAATAATGTATTCTGATTGCATTTCCAAAAGTTCTAGACATTCTTTATGGGGAATGAATTGAAGCAAACAAAAATGGAAAGTAGAAATGCCTGTTTAAAAAAAAAGTGCCATTTTCCTAATGAGAGGGTTTGTGGTAACACTTGATATGGAGAAAAGTGAGTAAAATTGAAATATACTTTAAGGGCAAATTAGATAGGGCTTGCTGTAGATTTTTGCACTTAAGGACAGGTCTAGACTTAGGTAGACATCTAAGGTTCTGTCTTAAGTGGAAGATTATGTGATTTAATAGAATAAAAGAAAAGGCAGATAAATAGGTTTCAGTAATATAAATCAAGAATTCAGGTTGGGATATGTTATGTTTGAGGTGCTTGTGTGGTAAAACTCTTATGGAGATAAATAAGTAATTAAGAGATTCAGAGGGCAGATTGGGGTTTATTAGTAAATGCTTAGTACGTACCAATAAACAGATAAATTCATCTAGAAAGAGTGAAAACAAAGAAACAGCACACAGCAAAAAACATGAGTAGGACCCTAGAAGTTTCTCTATGGAAATGACACTATTCAAAGTTTGAGTAGTGAAAATGGTCAAGGAGTAGCCTCTGAAATGAAGAGAACACAAAAAGTTTATTTTTTAAAGCGAGAGAGAGAATGGATATCTGTCAATTGTGGAATGACTGAGCTGTGTATGTAAAGAAGCATGTCCATCATATGTGGAACCATTGAGTCTTTGGTAATTTTGGAAGGAATACTAATAGGAATTTTGGGTAAATAAGCAAGATCGTATGTTAAAGAATTAACTAAGGCATTAGAAAAATACAAGCAAACAAACTTAAAGCAGAAAAATAGGACAATAGCTGGAACAAAATAGATTGTCTAAGTTACTGATTACGTATAATCAATAAGCTCAAATTATGACTTGAAAAAGTAATAAAAATACCAACATATTTTTGTCTACTTCCTTTTACTTATTCAGGGAATTAGCTTCCATAGTTCCCGCATGAAAAATTTTGCTAAATCCAAGGCTTTACTGTTTACTCTTAATGGGTATACACAGCCAGTATGAATCTGGCCCCACATTACGGACACGAGGTGTGACGATCAGCTTTGTGTCTCATGAATATTCATAACCAATAAAATAAAAACACTCCAGAGTAATAGACAAAGCATCTGATTTACAGTAACAGGGGAGGACTTGATCACACCTGTCTCAGTACTGGATAGATCATCTAGGCAACAAACCAGCAGAGGAACAGTTAATCTGTCAGATGGAGAGAACAAACCTATGGTTATTAGAGGTAAGAAAGGGGGACAGGGAGGGAAAAGGCATAGGGGAGTGGGAAGGGGGAAAGGGAATGGGAGAGATTGGATAATGGGCATAAAGAATAAGTATGACTTGTAACAATGAATATGCTAATTAAAAAGGAAAAAGAAAAAAAATAAACTATGACAATAAAAGAAAGAAAGAGAGCAAGAGAAAGAAGAAAGAATACTCATAATAATACATTGAACTTTCAGAAGGAGAGAACAGCAACGTGGCTGCCAGAGGTGGGAAAGGGGGAGGGGAGGGGAAGGAGGGAGGGTCAGCGAGAAATTGGTTAATGGACACAAAGAATGACTATGTATTGTAATGATGAATATGCTTATTATCCTCATTTGATCATCACATATTGTATACAAGTATTGACAGTCAACTTTGAACCCCATGAATATGTATTATCAATTATGTTTCAATTAAAAAAAAAGAAATTTACTACCCTATAGTTACTTTTGAAACAAGCACAGTAATCTTGATTTAGAAAAAAGAATGTCTAGTTTCATGTCATAAACAAGTTTCCAAACCCCACACACCTGCAGCCAGGTATAGAGGAGTGGAGATAAGACAGTTCTTGCTTCAAGCGGAAACTTCTTAAGCTGTGTGTGCTGTCCTAGGGCCTAACAGTTGCTGAAATATAACCTTTCTCCTCCGGAAGTTTTTGTAGGCTGTGCTGAGGGTGCCTGACTTCTCTCTACTACAGTTATCTTGATTTGGATGGAAGCATGTCTATTGCAAGTGATAGTTCATGAATCCTTCTTTAGCCCTGGGCATCTAGTGGTATGTCTGTGGATTCCTTATTTTCATATTTCCTTGCCCCTCCAAGTCCTAAGATGATCATTCATACACTGTCTATTCATTAGGCAATAGGCCTGCATAGAGCCTCAGTACCCTAAACACTGAGAGAACACCCACTATTTTGCATTCATAGTCACTAATGCAGTTAGGCACCATTTCCCACCCTTTGTATTTCAGTGGTGGGGGTCAAACCTTCAACCATAGTCCATTTTACTTTACAAAGATAAAAGTAATATTTAATTTCTGTGTGTCTCCCTTTTGCAAGGAACTCTTTAAAATTTGCTGGGTGCTCTTCTTGAAAGCCCTTTCACTAGGCTTGAGCTCACAATAGTAGAATCCTCTCCGCTCTCCAAAGAATGGATGGAGATTCAGAGCACAGCTTTCTCTTTCTCCCTCTCTGAGTCCACTGTGTAGATAACATCCTTTGGGTTGCCAGTAAATATGGGAGAAATTCCTTACATTGTTGATGCAAATTTTTTTCTAAAAAGGAGAGGTTTTACCTCATAGTCACCTTTGAATTCTGTTCTATATGGTGTTGGCACTTCAGGTGAAATATAAGCCAGGAAAACCCCATTCCAACATGTGTCCATTTGTTTTCAGATGGGCAGTTTATAGATCATTAGAGGAATCATTTATCCTTGATACATTGCTATAGCTGTGATTTTGCATTTGGGATATTCAAATTACATACAGCAAATAATGTCTGACATAAATATTGAAGAAGGGGTAAAAATAGGCCAAATTAAATGTGGAAAGAGGAATGTTCCAGATAGAGGAAAGCACAAATTACAGTTGTGGAAGAAGATGGTCAGAAGAATTTTTTATATCTACATCAATGAGAACTCAGTGCAGCACTCTAGGTATTTTAAGGAAAAAGAATTTTAATACAGGAATTTTTTTTTGCTTCTGAGAGTATAGAAAGGGCTGAAAGAACAAGTTCTAGGTTGGTCTTCAGGAATAACTTTCAGAACATGAACAAATCAATCTATTATGGTGTTTCTCTATTTGAAACCAGTTCTGGAGCTAGGCCAGAAACAAGAAGTCACTGCCACTAACTACAACCATCAGGAGAAGGGAGAATGGATGTTAAGGCTCTTAACACCCAGGAATATACGTATAAATATATTCTATTTTTGAAAGAAGAAACACACCTGTACACACACACACGTATACATATATATGTATGAATATATGAATGAATATATTAGAGTACTTCAAAATGTTTATGGAAAAATGGAATTAAAGATAATACAAATCTTTCCATGAACTTTTTTGTAAGAAGAAAATAACCAGGACATGCAGAAAGAAGGCCACTACCACACTTCTTCCCTCCAGTTCTCACACGACTGCATCTAAGTGTCAGAATGTATCTACTGTCCAGACATCCAGTTAAAATGAATTCTGAGAAATGCAGTTTTCCAGATGAGATTAAAGAAATTACAGGGGAAATCAAAGGATTTGAGAAGCAAACTTTTGTTTTGTTTTTTTTGATCGGCTGAATTGTGTCCACTCACCCCAAATTTATATGTGAAGTCTCAATCCCCAGTACCTCAGAATATAACTACATTTGGAGATGAGATCTTTTAAGAGGTGATTAAGTTAAAATGAGGTTTTTAGGGTGGAGCTCTAATTCCCTATTACTGGTGTCCTTATAAGAAGAAGCCCCAAAAGGAAGACCATGTGAAGAGGCAAGTAGAGGCTAACATCTGCAAGTGAAGGAGAGAGACTTTAGAGGAAACCAATCTTTCTTGCACCTTAATCTTGGACTTTTAGCCTCTAGGACTGTAAGAAAATAGATTCCTATTGCGTAAGCCACCCAGTCTGTGGTATTTTGTTATGGAAGCCTTTGAAAGCTAACACAGTTTGTTTCTTCGTTTTGGTTAGATGTTTCACTGTATAAGACACTCATCGAAGTTTTAAACATGCCTAAAACAAAGGGATTTAGTATTTGACATAAATGCTTTATCAGACAAAAAATATTTATGTTTTATTTGTGTAGCACCAACAAATATTCATCTTTCTAGAGCAGGAGTCTCTGAGCCTGCAGGTTGAGGCAACTGTACCAAGTAAATAGCTACATTTGACAAATTCTTAGTACAAGTAATTCTCTATGGTTATGCCCAGCACATGTTCTGCAGTGGTTTTAGGTGTAAACACTGCTCCAGCTTTAGTGATTTAATTACAATGTAGGACTCACATTCATTTATAAGTTTTCTGAGATGAGAAATAATGAAAAGTGGAAATAATGGTAAATAACAGAGATATTTACAAAATACTTAGTTATTTGCACATTGATATATCTAAACTTGACTTCCAGTCTTATTATATACAGTTCCATATTGAAAAGTAGTGGCCTTAACCAGTAGGTATTGTTATATGGAACAGCATCAGTATTAATAATGGACTATTCCTTGTAAGTTTATTTTATTTTATTTTTTTATCTGATTGTTATTTGCTTGGATGTGCTGAATTTCACTTTCATTTAAAGGAGTTATAGTCAGAGTGGTTAATTATTTATAATTTTCCCCTGAAAAACTGTGATTAAGTCATTTTATCTAACTCTATTTCTAAAGAGGCCAATATACAATTAATTGTGTTCAATGATGGATAAATCCATTTTGTTTTCCTTTGAGCCCCATCAACTCAGTGGCTGAAATTAAAATGAACCAGAACAGCACTTGGAGGATGTGCAACACAGATTTAAACATTCCCTTCTTATGAAAATGTTAGTTCTGATACTATTATTGTGGTATAAATCAGGTAATATGCTTTATAATCATGAAACTTCACTGTGGGTTGTTTGCATGTGCTTTCCCAACTCGAAGAGAGTTTTTAGTTCTTTAGGAAACAAGACCTGGGACAGCTATTCTAATGATGAGATAAAAACATTCGCACCTCAATGTAGGATCAAGAACAGAACATTAGCTCAGTCAGGAAAAGGGTAGGAAAGACACAGTGTGTAATGTACAGTGTGTAAAACAGTGTATGGTGTGTAGAACATTGTGGGCATTCACCACATAAAATAGTACATAATTAGCCAATGGTCCACACCAAGTGTAAGATCCAGAATTTCACTCAACAAAAGAGAGAATAAATAATTCAGGAAGCAGCTATTTACTGTATTTGGTTTGACAGCAGAGCTTTAATCATAGGACATTCAGGCTCTCAGATAAGCTATTCATGCAACAGAGGAAATGGTTTATACAATAAGGATGCAAGGCATTCAAACTGTGCTATGAAGAATACATACAGCAACTTGGTGATAGAATATTAAAATCAGAAGTCAGGGCAGGATGAACTTCAAGACTTTCTTAATAAGCACATTGGGATGTCCTCATTTTGGTCAAAAACTGGTTTCAAAATTTAAAGTTGTAAGAAAGCACACATTGAATACAGTAGAAATGTTTCCATTAATAGTGTACCTGTTCAAGGGGTAGAATGATGGTTTCACTTGACACAGGCTATTTTAATTAAATCTAAATAAGACTTATGGTGAGAACAAACCTCGTAGCAATTTTTGTCTCTACAAGATGGACATACTGTGTCCATTCTCTGAATGACCCATTTGATTCAAGAAGATACTCAGTAGGATTCCATCTGCATTTTAATTCTACTATTTACTCCAAGGCACAAGAGAAAATTTTTCTTCAAAACATTAAATGTGCATATATTAAAATGTCTTTTCTTGAAGATCAGGTTTTTCAATACGTTGTTTTACCTTTTATTTAGAGGTGACACAAATAAGAATTTGTTGTGTACCATAGCATGGTTTAGTTACAATTGTTCCACATTTTCTCCCTTTGCTTTAGAATGTAATGGATTTTCTAAGGTTTCTTGCACAGAAGGAAGCATTAGATTTAATCGCATATATTGTGTTCATTTTCACTATTTCAAGATGAATAGTTTCAAATGGAACATGTATAATTAATCTGGGCAGAAAAGGTCCTTAGACAAGCCTCCCGATTCACCCCAGTGAGTGTCATCTGTTTTGCAGCAGACTTCTGAAGACCATGAATGTAAGCGATGTGGATAACGTTCCCATTTATTGATATTTGCAATCTCTAGGAATTTTCCTTTGACCCTTTCAGCAATAGGTAAGTTTCTTTCTATGTACATTGCGATATGTGCATGTACCTCTGTTATGAGAATATGAAAAACCTAGGAAGGCAGCTTTAACTCCAAAATTTCTTGCCACTTCGCTGCTTCCCTTGATGACAGGAAATTTATTGAACGTTTAATAAATGCTTCATATATTCTTGCTGAATGAAATAATAAGTACACGTTAGAGGTAAGTTCTGTATCATTAATGGAATTTTACTAGATACTACTACTACTACTAATTCTAAGTTCCGTATATATTTGTTTAAAATACTCAAATCTAAACAAGTTGGGAAATATGGTTAGAAAGTGTCTTGAATGAATTATATTCCCGGTGTCAAAAGATGTGCTTAACTTGATATTTTTCATCATGCAAGCCTCAGCTTATATTGTCACTTCTTTGTATGGCTTTTCCTAACCACCCAATGTAAGTAGCTACTGTCACACATTGTTTTTCAATTTCATATTTATTTATTATTCATCTATTTTATAACTATTTATTTATGATTACCTTCTGGAGAATAAAAGCTCGATGATATTAACACCATTTCTACTGGATAACCCAAGACTTAAAATTGTGCCTATCACATTGTAGATATTTAATAAGCATCTATGAAATTAATTAATTAATAAGAAAGGGTTTCTTTAATTAAATGTTGATATAGATATGTAACAGAGCAAACTAGGTATTGTTAGTATTTTTAGTTACTTTTAAGATACTAATAATAGTAATTTATTGGATGCCTATCCTGTACAGGCTTTAATGTAGATCTACTTAAAGATAGCTGTTACATCTATAATTATATAATAATCCTATGGCATTATTTGCATATTTTAGAAATCAATAATCCAATTTTCAGGGAACATAATTGACTGTTACAAGGGCACACAACCAGTAAGAAGGATATCAGTGATTTATACTTTGTCTATTTGCTATGGCATTATTTGCATATTTTAGAAATCAATAATCCAATTTTCAGGGAACATAATTGACTATTACAAGGGCACACAACCAGTAAGAAGGATATCAGTGATTTATACTTTGTCTATCTTGCTACATTTCTACACTATTTTCACTTATTAAAGTAAACCATATGGGATATTTTCATTTTCTTCATATATTTTAGGACTATTTAAGTCCTAATCAGTTTTTTTGCAGTGGATTTTGTTGCCTTATTTCATTGCTTGACTCTTTTCTCATCAAAGTGCTATATTTGAGTATAGAGATTTTTTTATATGTTTATTTGAGTCAAAGATAAAACCTACTATATAGAAATTAATGTAATCTTTTAAACCAAATTTTGTAATCATATCGGTAGTATATTTTTTCCACAATGTGACCAAGCCATGATAGGAATCCATTTAATGAGTATTTTAATAAAGTCTGTTGATACCAGGGGAATAAGATACCCAACGGAGATTTTAGTCCTAAGGAAGTTGGGGGATCAGGTAGAATTGTGGTTTGATCAACAGAACAAAATTTGAAGAACAGCCAATTTGGTGTTGAGCTGGATTGCCCCCTTGCCTAATAACAAAATTGGCCTGAAATTCCTAGTTAGAATCAGACCTATAAGCCCACACTGGGACTTGTCAGCGGTTTGGGAACAAGAGTCTATCAAGAGCTCACAAAAAGAATTCCTGTATCCATATAACATATATAATAATTTTGGACATAATTTTAAATGTTTTTTGTATTTTTCAAGTGTAAATTTTTTTTATTATTATTCACTGACAACCTTCCTTTTAAATGGAAATAATTTCAGTACATCATAATTAGACTTATCTTCTCTATTCATTTGAATAGAGTGTGTTAACTGCACTGGGTGGTAATTATCTGCCTGGCAAAAACGTTATTATATCTTCATTTGAGAAATGCTTATTCAGCTCCTTTGCCCATTTTTTAATTAGGTTGTTTTTTTTGCTGTAAAGTTGTTTGAGTTCCTCGTATATTCTGGATATTAATACTTTGTCAGATGTATATGTGGTAAATATTTTCTCCAAGTCTGTTGGTTGTCTTTTCACTCTGTTGACTGTTGCTTTTGCTGTGCAGAAGCTTTTTAGTTTGATA